>NW_028043208.1:0-9510 GCF_054177405.1 Leptonychotes weddellii
GGGGGGGTGGGAGGGATGAGGTAGCTGGATGATGGACATTGGGGAAGGTATGTGCTATGGTGAGCACTGTGAATTGTGCAAGACTGTTGAATCACAGAACTGTACCTCTGAAACAAATAATACATTATACGTTAAATAAAAGAAGAGGATAGTAGGAAGGGTAAAATGAAGGGGGGGAAATTGGAGGACAAGACGAACCATGAGAGACTATTGACTCTGAGAAAGAAACTGAGGGTTCTAGAGGGGAGGGATGGGGGCATGGGTTAGCCTGGTGATGGGTATTAAAGATGGCACTTACTGAATGGAGAACGGGGTGTTACATGCAAACAATGAATCATAGAACACTACATCAAAAACTAATGATGTAATGTATGGTGATTAACATAACAATAAAATAAAATTTTTAAAAATGAAATACTATCAGTATTCAATTTTCCAAATTAACAAATTGGTAGAATTTCAGCTTTTTTTAGCTGTTGAATTTGTTTTTTCTTTAATTTATCATTAAAAATATGAAGCAAGCATTATTTTTTAAAAGATTTTATTTATTTATTTGATAGAGAGCGAGAGAGCACAAGCAGGGATAGCCGCAGAGAAAGAGCGAGGGAGAAGGAGAGGAAGAAGGAGAGGGATAAGCCGGCTTCCCACTGAGCAGGGAGCTGGAAATGGGGCTTGATTCCAGGACCCTGGGATCATGACCTGAGCCAAAGGCAGACACTTAACTGACTGAGCCACCCAGATGCCCCTGAAGCAAGCATAATTACTTAGAAATAATAATATTTTGAACCTAAAAATTAGAATTTTTAAACAATATATTTTTATTTTATGGTTCTTGAAATAGGAACAGATAGAGTTTCCAGAAATTAGCATGAAAAATTTTATGTAGGATATTTGAAAATAATGACATAGATTAAAGAGCAAACTAATTTAGAAAAGTCTAAAAATGTTCATTTTAATGTTGAATTTAAAATCAAGCATTTGAATTTACTACGTATTAAAATGTAATATTTAAGAAAATTGTGAGCTGGAAAAATCTTAAAGAATTCTTCACTGTATTTAAATTAGATGTTAACTGAAAATTGTAGAAGAAAGTATAAAGTCATCACATGGGAGAGTAATAGACTGGTAGGTAGGACTGGTAGTTATTTACATTACTTTAGGAGTTTGTGTATTTATCTCCCAAATATTCTCCATGGTTAATGTATTTTTGTAATTTATTTTAAAAATACAAGAAAATGAGTTTTTACTGTATTTTGACTATATTAAAAGATTTTCATGTTTCCGAACCCTGATGGAACCTGAATGACTCATGAGTCACAGTGTGACTTTGTAGCTAGAAAACGAGTTAAATGTAATTAGATAAATGGTGTCCGAGAGTTAGGTGCTTTTAACAGCGATCCATAGAGAAATGAAAATTATACAATTTGGATCAGGTTTGAGTAGATTAATGAAGCAGTAAAAAATGGCATCCCCTGGTATCCCAGGCCATCATGTCACTTCCCTCTGTTATACACATGCTTCTTTTCAACTTATGTATATGACCTAATGAAAGATTCACTATAACTAACTGGATGAGAAAGAAAGAAGTTGAACATGCTTCACAAAGGGCTCAGCTCTTTATGTGGCACTAGGTGAAAATGGATTGTTTCCACATTACAGCTCACTTAACAGCAGTCCTAAAGAACAGTTATGAAAAATTCTCCTAGTAGCAGAGTTTTGAGCAGTATATTTGGTCATTCAGGTCGTAAAGAAAGATGAGTTACATGGATTCTTGGACAGTGGCAAATGCACATGAGCTGTAAATCAGTCCCCAGAAGGAATAAGAATGGTAGATCCCAGGGCAGGCTATCTGGAGAAGTGATATGTGAATAGACTGATGGGTATGTGTGAGATTGTGTGAATCCTTATGTTGCATGGTAATGCTCATCAGAGACTGTTAGCTGCAGAGATGGCTCTCCATAAGTAGCTTTACAGGATGACTTTCCTTATCTATATCACCTCTGTCCTCTGTCATCTCACTGTTTGTACAATGGGCTCATGAATACAGTAACCCTGGTTGCCGGGCGCCTGGGTGGCTCAGTCGGTTACATGTCTCTCTTCCGCTCAGGTCATGATTCTGGGGTCCTGGGATCGAGCCCGATGTCAGGCTCCCTGCTCAGCGGGGAGCCTGATTCTCTTTCTCCCCCCTGCTCATGATCTCCCTCACTATCTCTCTTTCTCTCTCCCAAATAAATAAATAAAATCTTAAAAAAAAAAAATAACACTCTTGGCAGGAATATAGGATATGGATGGGCCCAGAAACATGGGCTCTCTTTCACCAAGACTGATCTATCTACATTCACTGCAGAATATACAACCTGCTAAGAGCAGAGACTGACATTGAGTTCTTAATATTGCTCCATCCCTCAAGGTGACACATTCAGCCAGTTGCTGGCAGGTGTATTATATTAGACTCCTTTCCTCTAGTGGGGAGTGATTTATTCCAATAATAATCCATTCTTTTGGCAGATATGGTATCAGAAATGCTTGATCTAATCTCAATATCCCACACATTGTCTCCAGCCAAAAGATACCTTTTACAATGAAGTTCATATGACAATATGCATATGACAATGGAATCCAGTTTTCTTATGTAGACCTTGTGCAGCCAACAAAATAACATGGGAGAATGGTCTGTTAGAAACTCAAATTAAGGTGCCAGCTTGGAAACAGCATCCTGTGGGATACAGTGCTGTTCCCAAGGGTATAGTATATGCTTAAGCAGATGCTGATGAGAGCCTGAAGATATTTTCCTTGAGCCTTATGACTCCTGTGTGCTCTAGCAGTACTTCCGTCAGTATCTACATCTTGTTACCTAAAGGTTTTCTCCAAAGCTATGTGCAAGGCAGACATTTCAGTGCCTAGAAATTACCACCTCCTCACCAGAGGTATCCCTTAATCATTAGCAGAAGGACTTGGTATATTAATATCCCAATTACTTGTCCCTTATGTGGCATATTTCCAACTATTTCCTTAATTCCTTGGAATTAAGTTTCAGTATCCATAGAGGTTGATGATTTGATAATGTACTCTTTATTGCCTGCCTTATTTTCCCTGACTCTAGTTATCACTCACATATCAATATTTCCTTCATTTCTCAGATAGCACATGTACACGAATTACCTCAAGCTGAGACCTGGAAGAAAAAAATCTATGGCATGTGGAGACCAAGGAGGGCATTCTTCTAGGGAGTTCTTGGCTCCTATGAGATGATTCTTCTGTCAGGAAAAATATTTAGATGCTCAATTATCACCAGGTGATAATTTGTCTCTCTCTCTCTTTTTTTTTTTTTTTCCAGTGGAACAATAAGCACAGAAAGAAGGTGGGGTATCATCCGTGAAGAGATACACAATAGGGAATAGGGGAAATATGACTAGATCTCAGGGTATTTATTAAGGCATTTCTTTTTGGTTCATCACATAATGATAATGGCAATGGGAAATTTGAAACATCCACAATTTAATAAGGACAAGTCAATTGAAGCCTAATCTCCATTGGTTCTAAAAGTTCAGAACACTCTACCAGGTCAGTGAATAAGCTGTTAATTGTTTATTAACACTCTGACCTACACCATTTGAAGGATTTGAAGGATTCACTGTTACTGGTTAGATTTGTAAATATCTTCTCAAGAAAAAAGAGAAGCTCTCTTGTTTTCAGATATTTGGAGGTCCCACAATGCAACATAAAATGGAGAACACAGGCAATGTAACATGTGCAAATTAGCACACTACCTCATATGCACACTCTGAAACTTCAACCTCCCATCTTGACACTTTCTTTTTGGATGCTACGTCATGAGCTACTGCAGGCTTCACCTGTGGCTTATATGTGCATAACTTACAAATGCAAAAACGTTAATCCGCTATAAGGAGACCTTTCATAAAGTGGAGATGTAAATTGGTAGAAAACATTTTCTCCCAAGGCAATTTGTGCTAAGATGCAGGACATACAGTCTCTCAAAGATGGTAAAATCAAATAGTCAGGATCAGCTGATACTAAATTGTGGCCAGGTTGTCAAGCATACCCTCATAGTGTTCTTCCTTCCTGCCTCACTTCCTTTTCCTTCATTCTTGCTTTCCTGGGATTACACTTTTTAAAAAAGTAAAGTTGCCCATAAACTTTTGCCTCAGACTCAGTTTTATGGGTAACTTAGGCTAAGACAGAAAGCATCTCATCCACTATTATTTTTCTAATGCATTAGTGAACAATAAGTGATTGAATAAATTTAAGTAGACAAATCCACTCATTATTAATAAGAATCTTCCTTTTAACCTATTTCTTTTTTTATTTTTATTATTTTTATTTTGTTAAAGATTTTATTTATTTATTCATAAGAGAAGGAGAGAGAGAGAGGCGGAGGGAGAAGCAGGCTCCCTGTTGAGCAGGGAGCCCGATGGGGGACTCGATCCCAGGACCCTGGGATCATGACCTGAGCCAAAGGCAGATGCTCAACCATCTGAGCCACCCAGGTGCCCTAACCTATTTCTTTTTTAAAATAACACAGTTGTGTACAAAATAAAAATCTAAACTGAAGAAAAACTTAAACTGAGACTTTTTTTTTATTTTTTTATTTTTTTTAAATTTTTTTTTTAAGATTTTACTTATTTGCGAGAGAGAGAATGAGAGACAGAGAGCATGAGAGGGAGGAGGGTCAGAGGGAGAAGCAGACTCCCTGCTGAGCAGGGAGCCTGATGCGGGACTCAATCCCGGGACTCTGGGATCATGACCTGAGCCGAAGGCAGTTGCTTAACCAACTGAGCCACCCAGGCGCCCCAAACTGAGACTTTTTAAGTCACTAGTAATTTAATTATAATAAGGATTATTATACTATGACAAATAATACATTACGTGTATTACATAGTATAAATATATGTATATGTAATATGTTATATGTATTCTATATTATACATGTATATAATGTTTAATATGTGTATTACATTTTACTATATTAGTAATAATATCGTTAATAATTTAATAATATAATCTAAAATTTGAAAAAGTATTAGTGAGACACTTTAAGTCACTAATAAGTTTTTAAATTTTAATTATATTATGTTTATCTATGACAAAATCAGAGAAAAGATCAGGTAAGTGAGTGATCATTGCCATCCTAAGGAATGGAAAAAGGAGTAAAAAAGAAGGAGTTGCAAGTAAACATGATTTTGAGTAAAGCTGATCTCAATCTTGGTAAATTTTTAATTACTTATGAGAGTGTGACTAATATATTCATACTCATCCTCAGGTTACTTTAAAAAAACAAAAATGTATGCCATCTCTATCTACACATATATATCCATACCTATGTCTTCTATATCTTCAATTTCTTAATGATATCAAAATAGATATATATCAACATGGGAAAGCAATGAGTAGAAACATATGCCCTAATATTTTAATAATTTTATTACATTGGTGGAAAGATCATAAGTGGTTAAATTTATTTATTAATCTCTAAATATTTATAATATGCATGTCTAATATTTATAATTTAAAATTAGTATCAATGTAATATGGAATTATTAAAACTTAGAGCACAATACCAGATCCTGCACGGTACCTATTATGTAGGTAATCTTTTTTTTTTTTTTTAAGATTTATTTATTCATTTGAGAGAGCGAGAATGAGAGAGAGTACATGAGAGGGGGGAGGGTCAGAGGGAGAAGCAGGCTCCCCACCGAGCAGGGAGCCCGATGCGGGACTCGATCCCGGGACTCCAGGATCATGACCTGAGCCGAAGGCAGCCGCCCAACCAACCGAGCCACCCAGGCGCCCTATGTAGGTAATCTTATGTAAGCTATTTAAACTATGATATTCAGAGTCCTCATTTGCAGAATGGTAAGAAAAATAGCTAGGGTTTAAAGTTACAGCGACATTGAATATTATAACATATATATAAATCACCTAGCACAATGTTTGGTACAGATGAGATATTTTTTTTTTTTTTTCTGCTACTTTATCAGCCACTGTTTTCTTGTGTGTTACCAACACTTTTAACAATCGATTCCCTTTTACGGCCACTACTACTAAACCTTTATCTATCAACACAAGTCAGTTTTGAAATGACATTCTAACATCATTTTTACACCTCTAAGAAAGTAATACTATTAAGCTTTTCTTTTCATAAGTCTAACATTATTAAATATGAGCTTATGTCAAAACACACATTGCTAATTATTCATATTTATAATTTTTATAGAATTTCTTTAATGTATTCATATGTATAGAATATCAATTATGAGGTAGAATTCTATGATTTTTAGCTACAAGTCATTTTTGGTTTTAATTTTCAATGCTAACTACTAATCTATTTTCTCTTCCTTTATCTCCATGTGTTTCGTAATCTCTGCCATCCCTTAAGACACATTGAAAAAATATATAAAATATAACAAAATATTTTACTGTCTATATACAGGGGCACAAGTAAAAAAGGAAAATCTCCAGGGATCAGCAATGAAGAAGAAACTCAGATACAGAGCATTTAACAGTTATTAAATTCAAACAGTGCAGACAGGATTTAGAGTCATTCCTAAAGACTGGGATTCTTACACCAATGCCATGCTAGTGTGAAGGTGAAAATGAATTCCTCACAAAAAGGCATCAGTTCTGAAGGGCTGAGGGACTCAGAACTGGAGCAGGCTGATTCCCTCTTGGGCTATGGATAGGAAAAGGGTCACTGGGAATAATTTGGGACACAGGATAGTGCTTTCTGCAATGAGTGATCTGAATTCACACTATTCAAATTGTGTGGGAACCTGTGGCTGGAAAATTAACAAAAATCTGAGATATCCCTAGAGCTCAAGTAAATGTGAAATTTCCCCCATGGGGACCTTCCAAATACATGTGCATATGGAACTCTCACAGATAAAAAAAAAAAAAAAAAAAAATTCTGGCCATTTGGTCCCAGTTTAATGTTTAAAACATGTAAAGAAGGAACTGTCATAGAGACAGAGACACGACTAAAGCATAAAGACATTGTACATTTGAAAACCAATTTTTGGAAAATTGTATCTAAGATAAAATTGACTAAATGAAAACTGTCCTAATAATATATCTGTCAGACAAAACAGATTTTTAGACAGAAAGTATTATTTTTTAAAAGAGGTTATTACTTAATTAAAAAGGAAAAGCTACAAAGAAAATACAATAATTTTGAATCTTCTCTGTACTTAGAAATATGGTCTCAGAATCCATAAAAAAAAAAAAAATCAACAGAATTACAAATCCAAGTCCATAAATCTGTAATCTTGGCCCAACTTTCTAATAGTATTTTTGCAGAAACTGACAGAAAATGATACACTTTAATACAAAGAATATATGAGCTATACAATTAAGAAAACGGTTATAAAGGCAATTTGTATGTAATTTGACAATTTCAACTCACATAACTGAAGAAAATCTTGAGCATGTGTTAGTGAAAACGCAAATAAGTTGTTTATTAAATCATTGTTTAAAATTACAGAAAACTATCCTTAAGTAAAGGAATGAGTATAAATCATAGTGTCTTCATGTAGTGGAAAGCATAGAGATTTTAAAATGAATAAATTTGTTCTACATTTTAAGATCTGATTCTCAAAATCAGAATCTCAAAAACCTAAGATAAGCTTTAAAAATGTGCATTTATTTTAATTACACCCCAAAAGCTGAATTTATAAGGGATTATTTTATTCATAGTTATACATATATCATATACTCATAAAAGCATAGAGAGAGTAGGAACTCATCAACTTGAATTTATCACTGTGGAGAGGAAGACAGGTGAATGGGATGCAGTAGGACTTCACAAGCCTAATATTATTATTATTTTTTTTAAATTCTAAGTAAGTCGAGATGTTAACATTTGTTAAATCTGGATACTGAGTATCTTATTTTCTCTACTTTAAGTTTAAAATATTTCAGGGCGCCTGGGTGGCTCAGTTGGTTAAGCGACTGCCTTCGGCTCAGGTCATGATCCTGGAGTCCCGGGATCGAGTCCCGCATCAGGCTCCCTGCTCGGCAGGGAGTCTGCTTCTCCCTCTCCCACTCCCCGTTTTGTGTTCCCTCTCTCGCTGTGTCTTTCTCTGTCAAATAAATAAAATCTTTAAAAATAAATAAATAAATAAAATAAAATATTTCAGAATTTTTCAAAATGAGATATTTAATAAACCAAAAATGCAACTTCAATGTGCATTTGCAGCATACCTTTGTCTGCTTTGCTGAATGTATCAACTGTAGAGAGTGATTAGTTTTAATCATTCATTTACTCATTGCTTCATTCGTTGAGCACCTACTGTGGTGCCAGGCACTATACTGAGTGCTGGTTCATAGAGCAATATCTGAAAAGAAAGCGGGTTCCTTTCTCCTAAATTTCTCTATCTAATGGAGAAAGCAGATGGGTGATTGCAAAAATACAGTTAAGTGAGAGAATCATTATATGGCAAATACTAGGTTCAATGAGAATGCAGACGTATCTCCCAGGAGAAGAGAAGTTTAAGCTGGAAATTAAAGAACAGGTAAGAATTAGGGGAAAAAAAATGTTGAGAGCTTAGTCGTTTGATAGGAAACAAGGATAATTGTTCCAGACACAAGGAGGATCCTAAAACAAGTGAATCTAGCAGTGGTGCTGCAAGTAGTCTATCATGACTAAAGCAAACCTGAATTTGAACAGAACAATGTAATAAGATCAAATCAGATTGGCAGTTTTGGAGATCTTGAAATGTCTTACAGGAGTGGTAAGAATCCACTGTGGAGCTTCTAAAGGAAGAAGTTTATATTATTAGATTTCATTTTTTGAAAGAGTGTAAATAATTAATATGGGAGAAGGATGGATTTGAAACGTTAGCTATTGTTCAGAAAAAAAGTTTATAGTCTCAACCAGGACAGAAAGAGTCAGAAAGAATGAGAGAATAATTGTTGCACATAGAGAGATACTGATAGGACTTGACAATTGGACAACGATGTGGTTATAGAGAATGATGTATTAATGATGCCTACATTTTTTTTTAAAGATTTTATTTATTTATTTGAGAGAGAGAATGAGAGAGAGAGCACATGAGAGGGGGGAGGGTCAGAGGGAGAAGCAGACTCCCCGCCGAGCAGGGAGCCTGATGCGAGACTCGATCCAGGGACTCCAGGATCATGACCTGAGCCGAAGGCAGTCGCTTAACCAACTGAGCCACCCAGGCGCCCAGAATGATGCCTACATTTATGAATAGGGAAACTGGGTGCCTTATATCAAGATAAGAAACAATGCAGAAAAATAATTTGGTGATAAAGAGTGACATTCAGTAAGGGACATTCTGAGGTTAGTTGCATATAAATCATTGAGGTGGAACTCTATGCTGAGGAGAGAATTCTGGGCTGCTGGATTATCAGATTATGGGAGGCTTCACTTTATTGATGTCATCATATGTGTGAATGGGATCACCTGAGGAGAACGTATAGGTTTCTAATAAATAAGGGCATAGTAATGAACACTGAGTAATATCAATATTT
>NW_028043209.1:0-450 GCF_054177405.1 Leptonychotes weddellii
CCACCTCCTCTACTACCTAAAGAAGTTCAGGAGGCCAAGTCATCCCTGATCCCTGATGGGGGGCGGAGACAGCAGTCCACACTGCGGTTCTTGGGAGCTCACTGTCAAGGGTGGCAGTGGGTGTCTGGCTGCCATGGAACCTCAATGTCACTTTGGCAACAGGCTGCTGACTGAGGACGCCCACGGGCGCTCCTTCCTTCAGGGGTGCCTCGGTGCACTCTGTGCCTTTCGCCTCAAATCATTTCCCGAGCTTCTTTTTTTTTTTTTTTAAAGATTTTATTTATTTATTTGACAGAGAAAGACACAGCGAGAGAGGGAACACAAACGGGGAGTGGGAGAGGGAGAAGCAGACTCCCTGCCGAGCAGGGAGCCCGATGCGGGACTCGATCCAGGGACTCCAGGATCATGACCTGAGCCGAAGGCAGTCGCTTAACCAACTGAGCCACCCAG
>NW_028043210.1:0-450 GCF_054177405.1 Leptonychotes weddellii
ACACCTACAAATTCAACAGGAGATCAAAGAGAAGAATAGCAACAACTCTCTGAACAGATAAGCGACCACTTTCTGGAAGGTAGGACGTGTGGAGAAGTGAATCTGAAGCGATATTCGGGAGGATAGACGGCGGGGGAGGGGGACTCCGTCCACCGCTTCTGGCAAGTGATACAGCCACGGAGCACAAAATTGGAACTTTTAGAAGTCGGCTCCGCTGAGGGACATCGCTCCAGTGGCTAAGTGGGGGGTGGGACCCTCGTGGGACAGTGTGGTCTCAGGACCCTCGGGGTCACAGAAAGACCAGGGGTGCCTGAGTGCAGCAGAGCTCCCAGGTATCGGAGCGGGGAAGCCGGCTGCAGAGACAGAGCCAAGGAGCGGGCTCTCAGCTCGGGGTTGCCATAAACCGTGATCCGCGGCACAGTCGGGCCACTGCTCCTCCAGCAGGGACCC
>NW_028043211.1:0-450 GCF_054177405.1 Leptonychotes weddellii
CTGGTAGAGGAAGCTCCATGGTGTTTGAAGACAGGCTGTGTTTCGTGTTTACTAGTTTTTGCTCCCTTAGAATAAAAGACCAGGCCGTCCTTAGGAAGGACTGTTGTCCCTTCCTTTTCCTGTTGTGGCTCAGACAGCTGCCTCTGCAGACAGCTTGAGATGGGGAGCAACCTTGGGTGCAGCCAGCCCCAGGCTGCACCATGGGGGTGTGTGAGAGAAGCCACCCCAGTCCTCCCTCAGCCCGAGCCACCTGGCTCCTTTGTTTCTTTCTCCTCCTTGGCGTCTGGGGTACAAGAGGCAGTGACTCCATCACATAGGAACTCCGAAGCTGGTGAATAAAGCCCCGAGCAGGTGGCTGCCTATTGTCTGTCTGGAGGAAGTGAGCGAGGTTCTTCCTGGGATGGCTTTTGTCTTTTGAGAGCTTCTAAAGGGAAAAATGATGCTTAATTA
>NW_028043212.1:0-450 GCF_054177405.1 Leptonychotes weddellii
TGCTGAGCAAGGAGCCTGATGCGGGACTTGATCCCAGGATCCTGAGATCATGATCTGAGCTGAAGGCAGACGCTTAATCGACTGAGCCATCCAGGCCTCCTGGTGACCTTCTTAATATATAGAAACAGACATACAGTTAGACAAAATGAGGAGACAAAGGAATATGTCCCAAATGAAAGAACAAGATAAAAAAAAAAAAGCAAAAGAGCTAAATGAAATTGATAAACAACATGTCTCAGAAAATTTAAGTATGGGGGCGCCTGGGTGGCTCAGTTGGTTAAGCGACTGCCTTCGGCTCAGGTCATGATCCTGGAGTCCCGGGATCGAGTCCCGCATCGGGCTCCCTGCTCGGCGGGGAGTCTGCTTCTCCCTCTGACCCTCCTCCCTCTCATGCTCTCTGTCTCTCATTCTCTCTGTCTCAAATAAATAAATAAAATCTTTAAAAAAAAA
>NW_028043213.1:0-450 GCF_054177405.1 Leptonychotes weddellii
GATAAAGCCTCTGAGTCCTCACCAGGTCCAATCTTTAGCTCCTGACATGTAGGCCCTCACCTCACTGCTTCAGGAGGGGGGTGCCGTTTCGAGGTCTTGCCTACACATGCCAAGTTGCTATTTCTGTTCTGATGTAGCTGCCACATGTCAGCCTAGAGGCGCCCTGAAAGGTGGTCTCCTCCTGAGAAACCAACTGCAGAGTAGGGCACAAGCTCCTCTTTACCTCCCCCAAGCTCTTCAGAGAACCTCTATTCTTTTTTTTTTTTTTTTAAAGATTTTATTTATTTGACAGAGAGATTGACAGCGAGAGAGGGAACACTAGCAGGGGGAGTGGGAGAGGGAGAAGCAGGCTCCCCGCTGAGCGGGGAGCCCGATGCGGGGCTCGATCCCAGGACCCTGGGACCATGACCTGAGCCGAAGGCAGACACCCAACGACTGAGCCACCCAGGC
>NW_028043214.1:0-450 GCF_054177405.1 Leptonychotes weddellii
ATTGCAAGAGTCTTTTTTTTTTTTTTTTTTAAGATTTTATTTATTTGCGAGACAGAGAATGAGAGACAGAGAGCATGAGAGGGAGGAGGGTCAGAGGGAGAAGCAGACTCCCTGCCGAGCAGGGAGCCCGATGCGGGACTCGATCCCGGGACTCCAGGATCATGACCTGAGCCGAAGGCAGTCGCTTAACCAACTGAGCTACCCAGGCGCCCCAAAATGCTCCCCCTTTTTAATAAGGGGGGCAATGCTGGACAGTAGGAGGCCACACGGTGTTGAAAGGTCAAATAGTAGGTCGCAGGCACAGAATGAGGCTGGAGACAAGTTATCCTACAACTAGAGTTAATCAATCTTGAGTTAGTCATACTTAACCGGTCTTAACCACAAATTCTTCATCTATAAAAGAAGAGTGTGTCACTCATCTTCCTCAGAGTGGTATTTTGAGGATTAATG
>NW_028043215.1:0-450 GCF_054177405.1 Leptonychotes weddellii
CCCTAAGATATTCTGCATTTCCCAAATAATCTGCTTGCATTCAAATCTTTTTCTGTTTCTGGGCACACTCAAACTGCGATATTTGTAATTTTCAAATAGTTCTATTTAAAACTGATTACTTATATAATAAGTTAATAAAAGCTTAAAAAACATTTAACATCAGATTTTTTTTTGTTTTTTTGTTTTTTTTTTTAAAATATTGTATTTATTTATTTTAGAGAGAGAAATTGAGTGGGGAGGGTGGCAGAGTTGGGGGCGGGGAGGGATAGGGAGAGAATCCTAAACAGACTCCATGCTGAATATGGAGCCAACTCAGGGCTTGGGGCTCCATCTCACAACCCTAAGATCATGACCTTAAGGACAGGATGCTTAACCGACTGAGCCACCCAGGTGCCCCAACATCAGATGTTTTATAAATCAGATGTCTAATAACATAATCAGAAGAAAAGA
>NW_028043216.1:0-450 GCF_054177405.1 Leptonychotes weddellii
TTCTCCATATGTATGTTGTTGCAGTTTTTTTTTTTTTTTTAAAGATTTTATTTATTTATTTGACAGAGAGAGACATAGTGAGAGCAGGAACACAAGCAGGGGGAGTGGGAGAGGGAGAAGCAGGCTTCCCGCGGAGCAGGGAGCCCGATGTGGGACTCGATCCCAGGACCCTGGGATCATGACCTGAGCCGAAGGCAGATGCTTAATGACTGAGCCACCCAGGCGCCCGCAGTTTTTTTTTTTTTAGAACGTCAGTTTTTTAATAATACCTCTTTTTGCGTGTTTTATAATATTAACTGATATTATTATTTAAGTGTCCTTATAGTGAGAAAGAATATACTTGGTCTGGTATTTCTGGAGTTCAAAGCTTTTTATTTATTTAGTTTTGTTTTTTTTAATTTAAAGCTTTTAAAAAATTAAGACTTTAATGATAAAGCAATTGTTTTACAA
>NW_028043217.1:0-450 GCF_054177405.1 Leptonychotes weddellii
GCCCCTCCACAGCGCCCCCAGTCCTGCCTCCAGGTAGGGGCTCCTCTCTGCCCTTTGTGCTTCTAAAACCACCAGCCGCTCCCAGTTGGCCTGCGCAACCCCGCCACTCCGGGTTTCCGTCCTGAGGGCTGCCCTAAAGTCCTTTCCCCTCCGCTACCGGTCTGCGAGTCTATGAGTCTGTGCCCCATTTGCAGCGCACGAGGCTGTCGCTCACCGGTGGTGTAGGATCCCCACGGCCAGGCACCCTCTCACTGCTGTTTATCCTCCAATATCTGCCCGCGGAATCATGGCTCCCCACTTAGTACCTCAAAACCAACCGCTTGTGATATTCTGTTTGTAGAGATCCAGATCTTCTTACATCTCAGGCTGGTTTCGTGGGTGCTCAGAGTGGTCTGGTAGATATCCAGCTCAATTCCAGGGACCAGTTGAAATAGGGTCCCCTACTCTTCC
>NW_028043218.1:0-450 GCF_054177405.1 Leptonychotes weddellii
GTGAAAATGTAAGTTCTCCAACTTTATTTTTCTTTAAAATTGTCTTATTCTTGGTTCTTTGCATGTCCTTATAATTTTTATTTTTATTTATTTATTTATTTATTAAATTTTATTATGTTATGTTAGTCATCATTAGTTTTTGATGTGGTGATCCACGATCCATTGTTTCCGTATAACACCCAGTGCTCCATGCAGTACGTGCCATCCTTAATACCCATCACTGGGCTAACCAATTCCCCCTCCCCCCTCCCCTCTAAAACCCTCAGTTTGTTTCTCAGAGTCCATAGCCTCTCATGGTTCATCTCTCCCTCCGATTTCCCCCCCACCTTCATTTTTCCCTCCCTTCTCCTAATGTCCTCCATGCTATTCCTTATGTTCCACAAATAAGTGAAACCATATGGTAATTTACTTTCTCTGCTTGACTTATTTCACTTAGCATAATCTCCTCCA
>NW_028043219.1:0-9508 GCF_054177405.1 Leptonychotes weddellii
TGTCCATTGACAGATGAATGGATAAAGAAGATGTGGTATATATATACAATGGAATACTATGCAACCATCAAAAGGAATGAAATCTTGCCATTTGCAACCATGTGGATGGAACTGGAGAGTGTTATGCTGAGCGAAATAAGTCAATCAGAGAAAGACATGTATCATATGACCTCACTGATACGAGGAATTTTTAATCTCAGGAAACAAACTGAGGGTTGCTGGAGTGGTGGGGGGTGGAAGGGATGGGGTGGCTGGGTGATGGACATTGGAGAGGGTATGTGCTATGGGGAACGCTGTGAATTGTGCAAGACTGTTGAATCACAGATCTGTACCTCTGAAACAAATAATACATTATATGTTAAAAAAAAAAAGATAGCAGGAGGGGAAGAATGAAGGGGGGGAAATCGGAGGGGGAGATGAACCATGAGAGATGATGGACTCTGAAAAACAAACTAAGAGTTCTAGAGAGGAGGGGTTTGGGAGAATGGGTTAGCCTGGTGATGGGCACGTTCTGCATGGAGCACTGGGTGTTATATGCAAATAATGAAACATGGAACACCAAAAACTAATGATGTAATGTATGGTGATTAACTTAACATAATAACATAATAATAAAAAAAATAAAAGTCATCCAACAGATTTTAATTCTTTTATTTTTTTTATTTTTAAAGATTTTATTTACTTGTTTGACAGAGAGACAGAGAGAGAGGGAACACAAGCAGGGGGAGTGGGAGAGGGAGAAGCAGACTCCCCGCTGAGCAGGGAGCCCGACGCGGGACCCGATCCCAGGACTCCAGGATCATGACCTGAGCCAAAGGCATATGCTTAATGACTGAGCCACCCAGGCACCCCCAGATTTTAATTCTTAATGCTCTGTTGTATTTCTCACTTCCATATCTGCATATGCTGCATATGCTGTTTGGTGGAATATATCATCACCATCTGCCCCACATTCACTTGTCTTCTTCTTCTTTATTATTTCATTCATTCACTTAATAATTGAGCTTTTTCTCTTTACCAGGCATCCTTTAGCATGAAGATATAGTAATAAACAAAGTAGATATATTCCCCTTTCCACAGAACTTTGGTTTAGCAGCCTTGGCTGAAAAATAGACAATTAAAATTGTGTCAAGCATGATGAAAGAAAAGTTCAAAACATACGGTGGGGAGAATGCGACCCAGTCTTGGGAGTTGAAGATTGGCATAAGACTGAGATATAACTGATGAAAAGAGTTTGACAGAGAATGGGGATGACCTTATAATCAGAAGAAACTGCATGGTCAAAATCCCTGAAATGAAAAGGAGTATTTCTCGTTCCAACCATCTAAAGGAAACTACTCTTTTCTCTGTCCCTGTCTCTCTGTCTTCCCCCTCTTTTGTTCCCTCCTTCTCTTCCTCCCTTCTTCAGTTATTGCTTTTTGTTTCCACTCAGAAGAGTTGGTATAGCATCATTTATTATTTGTGTATAAAATTATTTATTAAGATAAGCTCCAGTATCTTTATCTGCTCAATAGGAATAGTAAATATGTCTAACCCCTGGTTCATAATGAGAATTTAATGTGATTGTATGCCAATGCCTGGGATGTCATGAACACTCAAAAACCTTAGCTACCTATCACTCTATTTGTTGTTTATCATTGAGCCTTACTCATATGTTTTAGGGGCCAAACCCAGTGTTAAGGTATTTTTACAGATACAGTCTTATGTAATCTCAGACTCATACAAAGCATGTGTGACTGTTCTCAAGATGAGAGAACTAGAACCTAGAATGTTCAACACATTAACAAGCTTTACTTGCTCAAAAGCCCAGGCTTTTAGACACCACGTAAGCTTCATCCTTTCATAGGGCAGTTCCATCTCCTTTTTAAAAAGGGAAAGATGGGGCACCTGGGTGGCTCAGTCATTAAGCGTCTGCCTTCGGCTCAGGTCATGATCCCAGGGTTCTGGGATCGAGTCCCACATCGGGCTCCCTGCTCGGCGGGAAGCCTGCTCTTCCCTCTCCCACTCCCCCTGCTTGTGTTCCTGCTTTCGCTATCTCTCTGTCAAATAAATAAATAAAATCTTTAAAAAAAATAAAAAGGGAAAGATGTTCTTTAATACTGACACAAATACATTTGTTTAGCTTTGTTTATATAGAGGAATTTTGAACTTAAATGTAGGAAAGAAACGAGGTTGCATTATCCTACAGCTCATTACTGGTGATCCACAAAGTTAAATCACAAGGGAAAATGATAGAAAGCAAACTGATTGATAGAAGAATGTTAAAGGAAATAAATAAATCAGTCAAAATGTAGTCATTAGGTTTTTAATTCCTGAGAACAACAATGTCCTTGCCAAGCCAGCTTGGAGATACAGATCATTTTCCAAATATGTATAATATGGAAGACTTCCAAAACCTGTAGGGTAGATCATTAAAAGCTACAATTAGCCAGTGGCCATCGTTTCAGCCTTCTGTCGCCATCCTCTTCCTTCTCCAGGTCCCATGAGGCTGATGCTTATGATAACATCCCTTAATGTGGGTTAATGGCCTAAGAGGTCAGGAAAACAATTTGCATCAATTGGGTACCAGTTTACAGTTCACTGATGGCCTGGCTCAGATATATATATATATATATATATATAATTTTTATGTATATTTTATATATATATATAATTTATATAATTTATAAAATATAAATATATAATTTATATTATATATAATTTATATAAATTATATATAATTATATATTATATATATATTTTTGGGGGGGTCCCTACATCAGAAGTACATTTGCATGGTTGAATCTTCAGACAATATCTGCTTTCTTTCAACAATGGTATTGAAGCAAAGAATGTAATAAATTCTCTGACAAGCATCTAGAGTTCAAGCTATCTGTACTTATTAAGTCCAGATCTTTTGTGCATCATTTGATTTGGGGTGCACTCTGTGTTTTTATCATACTACAGAGTCTATCTCTAGACAAGAGGCTGTCAGTGCAGCCCATAGTTGGTACAGTTCCATGAGGAGTTTTCACCTGTCCTCAACTTCGGACTTCTCCCTGTCGAGGGTCAGGGCGCCCCAGCCAACAGCCTCATTGCAAGCAGCCATCTCGCTGGCTCGGAGGGCTCTCCAGTCTCCATAGCTCTCACAGCTCTAACAATTAGCTCATTAATTCCCTGGCCTCTAACCCTTTTATTCTCCAACTTTCAAGACCAAGTCAGAAATATTGCTTCAGATTTCTACAGTTTCCCCAGAACAATATAACATAGAGCAATTGACTCCACTTTTCTCAATATTCCTTGCAATACAGACTTTCTTCTGAGATAGAGGATCAGAGGAAAACTCCCTCTAACTTAAGGAATGAATCCATTGTTCCTCAAGGGGGATGGATAACACACCACACCATCTGCTACAAGTTACTAACCGCGATACACCAAAATCTTTGTTCTCTGCTCCGTTGTGCTAGCAAATATGGATCCCTAAAATGACAAGCGTAAGTCAAGAAAATAATTACGTGCAATGTGATTGGCAAGTAACATTAAGTTGTAACTTTCTAATTTAGAAAATTAGCAATATATATAAAATTATCTATATATGTATGTGTAAAGCTTGATACAGGTTTTTGTTTTTTCCTGTTAAAGGTACTACATTATTCTTAGATTATGTTGTGTGTACTCCTTCAGTGTTAAAATGTAATTTTAAAAATATATAATATAGGTTTTAAATATCATATTTGGAATTTTTTGATGACAACACCACGTTGATGTCCATGTATCAGACTTTCTTACTAAACACTTCCACTTGGATGTGTCACAGCATCTCAAACTCAATATGTATACAACTTTACTCATCATAGTCCATCATTAAATCTATTTTTCTTACAATACTATTTTTTGAAGGGTAGAATTGTTAATAAAATCATCATTGTCATCCATGTCAAAACCTTTTGATTTATCCTAAATACTTCTATCTACTCTCCTACCTGAATCCAATAAATACTTCCTCCCAATTCTACTTAAAATAAAACAAACCTCTCAGTTCTGACCATACTGTTCCATTTACTTCATTAGTTTCTTTAGTTGCTTATTTTTTCTCCCCTGTATTATTTTTCAATCATCCTTCCCAGTGTTGTCGAAGAAATACATATTTTTTAATAAGAATCATGCTTCTAAAAATTAAATACAATGGTGATAATTCATATTTTCAACACATTTAGAATGTCTCCCTTCCAAATTAATGCCAGGCAATGTAGCAGGGCATATTCAAGACACGAACTTCATCTATACAGAAACTGAAGTTACCTGCAGTGCGCCAAGGCTTCTGTCTTTGCACATGATATTCCATCTGCCTGGAATGTGCTCTTCCTCCAACCAACCCCACCCACCTGACTAAGTCGTGAACAACCTCCTAGGTCCAGCTCAAGCATTACTTTTTGGGGAGATACTTTTGCTGGCACCCCACAAAAAATTACCATAAAATGTGGTAAATGTTTTAATAAGGGGAAGTTCGGGAGATAACAGGAGCATGGAGAAGTAGAATTTAACCGATACTTAGTTCATCAATCAGATGAACTAAGGCAGAGCCTTGCCACTAGAGATAACAATGCATACATTTGGGTGTTTGACCGTGATCCCGAAGGCCACCCATTAAAAAGGGAGCACAGAGAATTGGTTAGAGTTGGTAATGCTGAAGGGTGACAGAGCAGGTATGGAGACTTGCTATAACTCAGATAAAAGTTCATGCCACTCAAGCGAGGAGAGTGGGAATTGTGATGGAAATAAATAACTTTGAGAGACTTTGGTGTAAATCCCCCCCCCCAAAATAAATAAAATGAGGAAGAATTATGAAAGAGGGAAGGAAGAAAAAAGGAAGGAAAGAAAAAAAAAGAAAGAAAGAAGAAAGAAGGAAAGAAATCTCAGGAAATAAAAGGAAAACATTTGCTCTATTCTTCTTTCCTTGGTCCTTTGCTTAGATAAAACAAAAAGTGTCTGCTTTTCTAGAGACCAACAAATCTCCAACATTTGCCATTGACCTTTTCCTTTGTCAACATGTACTAGGATTTCTTTGATCATTTGTGGACAAAAGCCGTTCAGAGCCAACCCCGAAGCAAAGACACAAAGTTATGAAATAGCACTTCAGTTATTAATCGTTTTTAAAATTTTATTTATTTATTTGAGAGAGAGAGTGAGACAGGGAGAGAGAGCATAAACAGGGGCAGGGACAGAGGGAGAAGGAGAACCAGACTTCCCACTGAGCAAGGTCCAACGAAGGACTTGATGCGGGGCTCGACCCATGGCTCGATCTCAGGACCTGAGATCGTGACCTGAGCCAGTCAGATGCTTAACCGACTGAGCCACCCAGGTGCCCCTGATTATTAATATTTTTGCATTTCATCATAAAGGACAAAGATCATCATCAGATGTCTCCCCACATCTGCCTTCACTTGCCATTACTTTTTCTTTTCTCTTCTCCTTCAAGAGTATAGACCAGCGAAAGTAGGAAATTTGAGAGGAGAAATTAGGGGCAATGTTCAAGTTTGATATGTGTTTAGAACTCTATTAGGGATTATTCAAAGCCTTGCCACACTCAGGAGTAATCTACTTTTAAGATGAGTTCAGACCTTAGAAGACAACCAAAGCCCTGGAATTAAATAGATCTTCCTGAAGAGCTGTATGTACAACTCTTCTGAAGGGCATGTGTGCCCCATGAATACTATCACCTACCTTCTTCACTCAAGGCCATTTAAACAGCACTTTTATTCTACGGGCATTTCCCTGTTTCACCCCTGGGTTTCCTGTCTACCCAGTGGTTCTACCTGATCCCTCTAACCACCATATCTTGAATTTCCTCCAACCTATTTTATTGTAATGGAAGAAGTAAAAATATCTTGTTCATAATATAGAAAAGGTTTTATTTGAGATAGACTTTAAAAATAAATTACACAGGGCACCTGGGTGGCTCAGTCATTAAGCGTCTGCCTTCGGTTCAGGTCATGATCTCAGGGTCCTCGGGATCCTGCTCTGTGGGAAGCCTGCTTCTCCTTCTCCCACTCCCCCTGCTTGTGTTCCCTCTCTCGCTGTGTCTCTGTCAAATAAATAAATGAAATCTTTAAAAAAAAAAAAATAAATTATGCTTTATAAAATGTTAATTACATTTAAATTTTCAAAAAA
Organism: Leptonychotes weddellii; assembly: GCF_054177405.1. Taxonomy (NCBI): domain Eukaryota; kingdom Metazoa; phylum Chordata; class Mammalia; order Carnivora; family Phocidae; genus Leptonychotes; species Leptonychotes weddellii. Next base: position 6,151 of record NW_028043219.1, read on the forward strand.
TTTAAATATCCTAACTTCTATACCTATTTATACTGTCCCTCTTTTGTTTCAAATTTATATATATTTCTGAGAGCTTTTTGTTTTACTTTGTTGTAAATCAATGTAACACAAGGTTATATGATTTGAGGAAGGCTTTTCTGTATCAGGTGTAGTCCCTTAAAAATAAGTTAAATGAGGGGCGCCTGGGTGGTTCAGTTGGTTAAGTGTCTGCCTTTTGCTCAGGTCATGATCCCAGGGTCCTGGGATGAAGCCCCATGTCAGGCTCCCTGTTCACTGAGGAGCCTGCTTCTCCCTCTCCCTCTGCCCCCCCTCCCCCCTGCTGCTCATACTCTCTCTTTCTCTCTGTCAAATAAATAAATCAAATCTTTAAAAATATTTAAAAAATTAAAAATAAGTTATATGAATATTTGTGACAAAATCACAAGTAGAGAAAGAGAAGTTTGCATAAAACAATTACAAACTGTTAAAAATGTATCTCAACATTAAAAAAATATATATCTCAGAAAAAGAAAATAAATCAAAATTAAACCTGTAATATTTACTAACTGAAATGACTTCTTTGCATATCACTCTTACAAATACTCAGAAGTGGTTCCCTTCTGCTCATCTAGAGATGGCTCTTAAATCTGAACTTCAACAAAACATACTTTTCCCTTTGTTTCTCATGTAAAGAAAATTATAACAAGATTCATATGAGGAAAACTACAACGCAGGTGAATAAAATCAAAGAACTGAATCAATAGAGAGAGAGATTCTCTGTTCATGGATAAAAGACTCTATTGTCAAAATGTCAGTTCTTCCCAACTTGATCCATAGATTCGTTGCAATCCCATCAAAATCATATCTAGTTATTCTATGGATATTAACAAACAGATTCTAAAGTTTATGTGGAAAGGCCAAAGGCCTGGAACAGCCAACACAATATTGAAGGAGAACAAAGTTGGAGGACTGACAGTACCTGACTTCAAAATTTACTATAAAGCTACAGTAATCAAGATAGTGTGGTATTGGTGAAGCAAATATTATAATGGTGGATAAATGTCATTATACATTTGTCCAAATTCATAGCATGTACAATACCAAGAGTGAAATCTAAGGTAAACTATGGATTTCTGGTGATTGTAATGTGACAATGTAGATTCATTCCTGGGTAAAAAAAAAAAAAGGTACCATTCTGGTGAGTGATGCTGATAATGGAGGAGGCTATACATGTGTGGGGGCTGGGGTATATGAGAAATCTCTATATTTCCCTCTCCATTTTGTTGTAAATCTAAAACTGCTCTAGAAAGAAAGAAGAAAGAAAGGAAGGAAGAAAGAAAAATGTGAAAGGGGGTGCCTGGGTGGCTCAGTTGGTTGAATGGCTGCCTTCGTCTCAGGTTATGATCCCAGGGTCCTGGGATCGAGCCCCGCATCGGGCTCTCTGTTCAGCAGGGAGCCTGCTTCTCCCTCTCCCTTTCCCTTTGCCTGCTGCTTCCCCTGCTTGTGCTCTCTCACTCTCTGTCAAATAAATAAATAAATAAATAAATAATCTTTTAAAAAATTTTTAAAAAAAGAAAAATGTGAAAAATATTTTAGAAAGTCCTTTCTAAAATATTTGACATTATGAACACCAGGTGGCAGTAGATGTAGCATTTATCAAAAATGAATGAGGGAGGAGGAAAGCGATTTTGAACTTTATGTATGCAAATTAATAGTATATACAGAGTATTCACTGTATGCAGTGTGCTAGAACTTGTATTGAGGTACCTCTGAAGGAAAGTCATAATCCAGTACTATAAAGATAACTTCATATTTGAGCCTATGGCTTCTATTCAATTAAATCTCATTTGATTACTTCTCTTAATTTGTACCAAAATACATTAATTAGCTATTTTAGCAACACCTTCCAGAAGTGGGAGTCATAGAAAAACTATGAATACATGTTGCTCACAAATAACAATTTTTCTGGAGGTCATATGTTTCAATAAAAGAATATTCAATTTAAATTTGACTTAGAAAATTACACATACTCATATAAAAGAAATCTAAAAGGTTAGAGAAGAAAGGAACTTAAAAGTTATTTAGTACAAACCTTTCCATTTATGCAGGAGAAAACTAAAACACACAGACATTAGGAGACATGCCCATGGAAAGACACAGTAGTAATTGGTAAATTAGAAAATGGCTTCTGTCCTCTTTCTACTATACTTTGAAGTGGTTTAACTTCTCTACACGCTTGATTTCAGTCAACAGGTTTAATTGCGAATAAATGAACTACTGAGAGGTTTACTTACCTTATGTTTGTATTGTTCATCTACATTTACCAAATTTAATTTTTAATTCATAATTGTAATGTAGCCTGGCCAGTATTTTCTGAATGCATATATTGTGAGACATACGATAGCCACTTCCTATGGAGGTAATATAGCTCATTGCTTAAGCACACGGGCTAAAGAGCCTGATTGCTTAGGGTGACCCCTTGGCTCTGCCACATACTAGCTCTGTGGCCTTTGGCAAGTTGTTTAATCTCTCAAATGTTAGCTTTTTCACCTGCAAAAAAGGGGATAGTAATATTACCTACCTCAAAGCATTGTTGTATGGATTAATTGGGTTAAAAAAGTAAAGTTTTAAAAATAATGTCTGGTTAGGGCACCTGGGTGGCTCAAATGGGTAAGCATCTGCCTTCGGCTCAGGTCATGATCCCGGAGGTCTGAGATCGAGCCCCGCATCAGGCTCCCTGCTCAGTGCAGAGCCTGCTTCTCCCTCTACCTCTGCCATTCCCTCCGCTTGTGCTCTCTGGTTCTATCTCTCTGTCAAATAAATAAATAAAATCTTTAAAAATAATGTCTGGGACATATTAAAACTTCAGCAAGTGTTATCATTAATCTCACTAGCAAGGACCAAAATAATTTCAAGAGTTAAAAGTAATTACTTTTCTGAAATTTTTATAAAATTATACTGACCATTTGAAAAACAAATACAGTGTAGGGGGGGCGGAGCAAGATGGCGGAAGAGTAGGAGACCTGGATTTCGTCTCCTCTCAGGAATTCAGCTGGATAGGGATCAAACCATTCTGAACACCGACAAACTCAACAGGAGATCGAAGAAAAGAAGAGCAACAACTCTCTCATCAGAAAAGCGACCACTTTCAGGAAGGAAGGACGTGCGGAGAAGTGAATCCGAGGCGATATTCGGGAGGATAGACGGCGGGGGAGGGGCCTCCATCGGCCGCTTCTGGAAAGTGATAGAGCCGCGGGGCACAAAATCGGAACTTTTAAAAGTCTGCTCCGCTGAGGGACGTCACTCTGGTGGCTAAGCGGGGTGTGGAACCCTCTGGGACAGTGGGGTCTCAGGACCCTCGGGGTCACAGAAAGACCGG
>NW_028043220.1:0-450 GCF_054177405.1 Leptonychotes weddellii
CCTCTCAGGGCTGCTCTGCACAGTGTTCTGAAAAAAATGTTGAATTAGCTGTCAACATTTAGAAGTGGGGGGGAGGGGGGCGGATTTCCACTTAAATGTCCAGATTCCCAGCTTCTCTTGAAATATCCGTACGGCTGGCCACACTGGGCCCACACTGCCGTGTGGCCGCACCCGCAGAGGCTGAGAGCCCCCCTTTTCGGGAAGGCGAGACCCCACATGGCCCGGAACCAAAGGCACGAGTTGACACATGGAAAGAACCCGGTCAGGATCTAGCAGAGGACCAAGGGTCATCACCGCAAAACCCCAGGACACTGGGACAAACAGCCTACGAGCTCGCAGAGAGATGGGAGAAGCAGGTCCCACGCGAGGGAGGAGGAGACAGCACGGACCTCCCAACAGCCACCAAACAGGAGCCTAACATGCAACGCAGCTGCACCTTCTAATTCTGAG
>NW_028043221.1:0-450 GCF_054177405.1 Leptonychotes weddellii
TAATCTAAGTAAGATGACAATTTACATATAGTAAAGGGGGAAGATGGGCTTTATCTCCAGGTCTCGACAACCAGATTTGGTCCTAATATAGCACACCACCATCCATACATTTAGTGCAAATATGATACATTTTAGCAAATATAGGTTTCTGACTGGGTACTGGTTTTCTTTTTGTTATGTACAGTGTTTGTGATCTTTTTATATACCGGCTTTTTGTTAATATTTTGTTTCTTTAAGAATCTTTCAAAGTGGTGGGGCGCCTGGGTGGCTCAGTTGGTTAAGCGACTGCCTTCGGCTCAGGTCATGATCCTGGAGTCCCGGGATCGAGTCCCGCATCGGGCTCCCTGCTCGGCAGGGAGTCTGCTTCTCCCTCTGACCCTCCTCCCTCTCATGCTCTCTGTCTCTCATTCTCTCTCTCTCAAATAAATAAATAAAATCTTAAAAAAAAAA
>NW_028043222.1:0-450 GCF_054177405.1 Leptonychotes weddellii
AAAAAAAAAAAAGAACAGCTACTCAGCAAAAAGCAAAAATTAAAAATTAATCTTCATTCCATATGTGGGCTGTTACCAAATTTTGCAAGGATGTTTAGCAGAAGCATTCCTCTTTTTGTTTTGCCTCATTAACAGTGAAGAAGGAGAAACATTGCCTAAGACTGAGATTTGGCAAAAGAATCCGATGAAAACCGTCAACTCTGTGCCACAGGGTGATGTCCTTGAGGGCGCCTGGTCATTGTATGATTAGCGAGTTTTCTGCTGTCCTGCCTCAGTCTTCACGCAAAACTCGGCTTCTCGTAGCTCATACATGCTCATCCACCCAGCAGCAGCCTCTCAGGGCAAGAAAGGACTCTAACCCTGAGGATCCCACCCCAGCACCCTTTAGTCGAAGAAAACGTACCTATAAAGCAAACCCACGGAAAGGAAAATGAAGAGCCAGCTAGCTAT
>NW_028043223.1:0-450 GCF_054177405.1 Leptonychotes weddellii
CTTGTGTTCCCTCTCTCGCTGTCTCTCTCTTTTTCAAAATAAATAAATAAAATCTTTAAAATATCATAATAATGATGATGTACAGGATACATGCTTAAAAGCATCTTCAAAACATTCCAGAAGAACACAGAACTCATAAACAAATGGGAAAGCATAACCATACTTTTGGACAAAGGTAGCTCAATATCATTATCTTTTCCACACTGTCCTGGAGGGTTCCACCCCCCGCTTAGCCACCAGAGTGACGTCCTTCGGCGGAGCAAACTTTTAAAAGTTCCAATTTTGTGCTCCGCGGCTCTATCACTTGCCAGAAGTGGCCAACGGAGGCCCCTCCCCCGCCGTCTATCCTCCCGAATATCACCTCGGATTCACTTCTCCGCACGGCCTACCTTCCAGAAAGTGGTCGCTTTTCTGTTTAGAGAGTTGTTGCTCTTCTTTTCTTTGATCTCC
>NW_028043224.1:0-450 GCF_054177405.1 Leptonychotes weddellii
ACAGGCTTTCAGTGGAACTACCACATCATAATGACTAGTAGAATAAGTTAGAAACAGTTGTATTTATTAAATGTTGAGCTACCATATGATCCAGCAATTGCACTACTGGGTATTTACCCCAAAGATACAAAAGTAGGGATCCGAAGAGGTACTTGCACCCCGATGTTTATAGCAGCAATGTCCACAATAGCCAAACTGTGGAAAGAGCCAAGATGTCCATCGACAGATGGATGGATAAAGAAGAGGTGGTATATATATATACAATGGAATATTATGCAGCCATCAAAAGGAATGAGATCTTGCCATTTGCAACGACGTGGATGGAACTGGAGGGTATTATGTTGAGTGAAATAAGTCAAACAGAGAAAGACATGTATCATATGATCTCACTGATATGAGGAATTCTTAATTGTAGGAAACAAACTGAGGGTTGCTGGAGTGGGGGGTGGG
>NW_028043225.1:0-450 GCF_054177405.1 Leptonychotes weddellii
AAAGGAACTTGAGACAATAGGTCCATAAGCTACAGAGGTAGAAACATAAGGCTGGCAGCAGACCTATCCACAGAGACCTGGCAGGCCAGAAAGGTATGATATATTCTGTTTGCTAAATAAGAAAAACATGCAGCCAAGAATACTTTATCCAGCTAGACTATCATTCAGAATAGAAGGAGAGATAAAGAGTTTTCAGGACAAAAAAAAAAAAAAAAATGTGATCACTAAAACAGCTCTGCAAGAAATATTAAAGGGGATCCTTTCAGTGAAGAGAGAGCCTAAAGGTAACAAAGAGCAGAAAGAAACAGACACAATATACAGAAACAGTGACATTACAGGTAATACAATGTCACTACATTCATATCTTTCAATAGTTATTCTGAATGTGAATGGGCTAAATACTCCAATCAAAAAACACAGGGTATCAGATTGGATAAAAAAGCAAGACCC
>NW_028043226.1:0-450 GCF_054177405.1 Leptonychotes weddellii
GATTATTTATTAAATAATACAGAGGAAGTAGAATATTTGTGGAAGAACACAAAGATAAACTGTTGCATTTATGAAGATATAAAGAGGTTATAGAATTCAAAAACTACTAATACAATAGCTCTGAAATATGATCAAAACATTTTTAACATAATCACAAAGTTGATTAAATTTTTCATCAAAGATTATATCTCCATTCTTCCCTTTGTAACTAAATTCCCATTAGTGTACTTAATCTAGGATTCTGCATAAAACTTGGACTAACTAAAGAATGTTATTATATAAGAATTAAGTTGGGAGGAGGAGCAGGATGGCAGAGGAGTAGGAGACCTAAATTTCATCTGGTCCCAGGAATTCACCTAGATAGGGATCAAACCATTCTGAACACCTACGAACTCAACAGAAGATGGAAGAAAAGAAGAGCAGCAATTCTCTGAACAGAAAAGCAACCAC
>NW_028043227.1:0-450 GCF_054177405.1 Leptonychotes weddellii
GCCTGGAATTGGGGTGGGGAGGGGAAATGGCAGAGAATTAGCATCTAAGTGGGAATACAACCTGGAAAAGGCTCCAAGGTGTGCAGTTGCGGATACCGGTGGTCAGAGTTCATGGAGGTCGGCAAGCTGAGAAGGGCCGGAGGATTCAGGAATGAAGAGGCTTCCAGTGGTGGGAGCTGAGGTTTGTTTTCATCTCTTCCCATGTCAGAGGGGGTAACTCCTGTTGTTTCTCTTCACAGCAAAGAGCCCCGGGGAAAGTGCTGCTGGACGCAGTCTGCAACCACCTCAACCTCGTGGAAGGGGACTATTTTGGCCTTGAGTTTCCCGACCACAAAAAGATCACGGTAAGTGATGGGAAGTTAATGAAGTAACTTAAGTGATGGGAAAGATATTTTACCATCCACTAGGCTTTGGGAAAGGTGAGTAATCGGGTCTGGTTCCTTGGCCATA
>NW_028043228.1:0-450 GCF_054177405.1 Leptonychotes weddellii
CCCTGGACCTCATCCCCTTTCCTCAAGGGCTTTGCTGCTGTAATCATATTACCCACTCCCCTCTCACCTATATCACCAATTTGTTCCTCCTTACAGAATTAGCCCACACACATCCCAACATCATTCATCTTTAAAAAACAAAAACAGAATCAAAACCAAAAACTTATTAATTTTTTAAATTTAATTTAATTTTATTATGTTATGTTAATCACCATACATTACATAATTAGTTTTTGATGTAGTGTTCCATGATTCATTGTTTGCGTATAACACCCAGTGCTCCATGCAATACGTGCCCTCTTTAATACCCATCACCAGGCTAACCATCCCCCCACCCCCTTCCCCTCTAGAACCCTCAGTTTGTTTCTCAGAGTCCATAGTCTCTCATGGTTCGTCTCCCCCTCCGATTTCCACCCCCCCCTTCATCTTTCCCTTCCTACTATCTTCTTC
>NW_028043229.1:0-450 GCF_054177405.1 Leptonychotes weddellii
AAAAAAACCCTCCCCACCAGCCTTCCTGTAAGGGCACGGTTATGACAGCGGCTGGAGACCTACCTGCCGGAATTCTTTTAGGGAGGGATATGTATTTACTTGGAGAAGATACTTACCTGCATGGGCACAGAAGGGGCTTGAATATGGGGCACTTTCCTGAGGAGGAGCAGGAGAAATCACTTGCTTATTGCTCAGGACTGTGTGGCTGAGAAAGAGTTGGGAGTGGGTGTCAAGAAGCAAAAGGCTGTCTAGTCCATGATGAGACGTCTCAAAACCCTCTGTCTTGAGTAAGGTTATCAAGCTCACAAAGTCCTGGGGGCCAGGGGCTTTTTGTGAAGACCAGGGAAGGAGCTGGGCTTTGCTCCTTGAAGAGTTTGGGGCAGAGATGGACAGCACACTCAGCTGAGAGGCCACGGAGTGGGGCGCCATGACACATCTCTGAGCACCCGT
>NW_028043230.1:0-14952 GCF_054177405.1 Leptonychotes weddellii
TTTTTTTTTTATGATTTTATTTATTTATTTGAGAGAGAGTGAAAGAGCAGAGGGAGGGGCAGAGGGAGAGGGAGAAGCAGACTCTTCGCTGAGCAGGGAGCCCCTGGGTGGGCAGGGGGCTCAATCCCAGGACCCTGGAATCAGAAATCAACTTCAGCCATCCAGCAACACCCCTCCCCCCCATCCCCATGAAGATCCACTGGATTGATCTTGTCTGCTTCCTGTGCCTTTCAGTGGGCTCAGGGCATCTGTGCTGATTCCTCCCCAGCCATGGGCAGGGGGGTCCTTCCCCGGAGCTAGGCTCACTGGCTGTGTGGTGAGCCCCGATCTCCTTCCTGGGCTCACCAGGGCCTGCTCCGTTCAGGAGAAGCTCCTCAACTCTGTGGTCAATGAGACCCTCGAGTTTGTTTGCCTCCGTCACTCCCTCAGAGGGCTCTAGACCCTAGCTTCCTGACGAGCCAGAGAGGGAGGAGTTGGCTGCCATGAATTTCTAACCACAGTCTTTTAAAAAAATAAATAAATAAATACATCCCCAAATAAGTAGCTGCTTGGGGTCTGGGGCACCCGATACTGGAATCTGGTTCCTGAAAATGATTGAGACGTCACAGGAGTGACCCTGGAGAATAGGTCAGCAAGGACTTGTGGTAGGTTTTCACAGGGGCCGCACTCCCTGCAGAGAAGCCAAGAAAGTAGATGTATTTGCCCTTGCAATTCACATCACGTGGTGGAGGAGAGTGATCACAACCAGTGAGGACGGAGAAGGGAAAGGAAGAGGGCAATTTGTACTTAGGAGCATCTTATCCCCATGTCCTTCCCATGTCATTTCCTCCTTGATGTTCCCAGTGTTTCTCTGGGGGTGGGGGGCATTTTGGGGTGGGTAGGACTTCCTGACCTTGCTGGACATGAAGACCCTAAGCAGCTCATGTCGTAGCCTCCTTTCCCCCCATTCATTGTGAAATAAAAAAAATCACCTCTATGCATTTCTTGACACGCTTGGGGGGAGCCACCCTCTGTTAGACCCCCTCATGTGGATCCTGAACACATTCCTGGGGAGAAGTCTGTGTCTGCAGACCAAGGGGGGTGGGGCTTAAACTGCCTTGTCATTCCATAGGTTTGCAGGTGGCCTAGATTAGCAACAGAAACGCCTCCTTGTTTTCACCTCTAATCAGTTGACAAATCTAGGAACATATTTTTGAAGAGGGTTTGCTAGAGAAGCCATGGGACTTGCTGTTGTAGAAGTACAACCACAGTCATCTTGTTGACCTGCAGGGGGCAGCAGAACACTGGCCAGAGCAGAGGGAGAGGCTCCTGGGTCCTTAGCAGGGGAGGTGGGGGGGCTGACCTTGGAGAGAAGAGACCTTGCAGCCAGTGTCTCTGGGCAGGGTGGAGGTGAGGGTGGCCGAGGCCAGAACTTGTGGGGCAGGAAGAACACGGGGCAGGCCTGAGCTGGGCAAGGTCTGCTCTGACCCAGTTCCCCACAAAATGACTGGGGGTGGTGGTGTGCGGGAGCCTCTGGTCCTGTCCTGCAGAGCCCACTCCAGGGGTCTCTTCCCAACTGCGTGCTCCGTGCCCTCACACTGGGGGCTTGAAATTGAAGCAGGAGCGTGAGGTTCTTGTCCCGCGGAATCAAAGAATGAATCTTGTGGACAAAGGAGAGTGAGCAAAGCAATAGAATTTTATTAAGCAAGGATATGGAAATAGTTCTCCAGAGTGAGAGGGTTTTATGGTTGGTCTTTTATTGAAAACTTACCAGGGAACTTAAATCTTTTTAACGTCTCTATCACTGATGGCACAATTGAGTAAGGACTGGTGATAATATCCTGAATGGCTTACTTCTTTAGGGTCTGGTCATTCTTTGTGGTCACAGTGTGACTGCCGCAAAGGACCCCACCTCTGAAGCCCAGAGCAGGGTGGTCTGGTTTGTTCCCTTATCTCTGGTTTCATTATGCCTCAGCACTTCTGGGATTTTTGGTGAACCTGATCATATAGCCCCCTACCTATCCCTCCATCCCTAGCCCCACCTGTCCTTTACTCTTTCCTCCCCCTGGAATAGTAACCCTTACGGCCATTAGGGAATGGGATGATGACTGCTCTGGCTGCTTCCTGCTGAAATGGGGCATCGGGCTGTGCGGCAGGTAGAATCTATCCAGGGGACGGTTCCCAGTATGGCTCCAGGGGGTCATGATGGACAGCAAATGGTGCATGCATCGGCACATGCAAAAGGATAAGCATAAAACAAGTATTAGACCCAAAATTATGATCACATACCTTAGATAAGATCCTCAATTACCAATTCTGTCAAATAGACCAATGGATATCTTGATCTTATTTAATTGATCACTAATGTCCCCGATTAATTGGGACATCTTGCGGGAGCTACCGGTAATGTTAAAACAACACATGTGAGGAAACTCCTCATACCCCAAATGGTGTAGCAATAGTAGATAGTCAATACTGGCCCGGTTCTTGAGAAGTTTCTCTCTGACTTCATTTAATTCTTGGCTGAGTGTATCTAGTGCCTGGAAAGTATCATTTGGAGTCCTGCTGAGCAAGCATACTGTTTTGCTTATTTCATTTTACGGTCCTAACATAAGTCCTGGGAGTCCCATGGTGAACTTTGAGCCTCCTTTTACCAGGAGGGCTGTTGAATGTTTGGTTAAAGCCTTCATTTGTAATTGAATATCAATAGAGGTGTTTTCTAGGATAAATATGACTATGAGAGATGAAACCATCAAGAAGCCCTTTTTGTTTGAGGTCTAGCCTTAACAATATACTAATTATAAGAAATCATTGGCAAGTGGGAGGAGACTTGTCTCAAGACATAAGGGCATCCCCAAGAACATCATCCAATCCAAACATAAAGTGGGGTCATCCATTATCTCCACAAGTCCATAGTTAACCCCATGGAATGGGGTACACTCTGGCTCTTAAGGAGCAATTTTGTCATCCCAACTACACATAATGGGTCAAGGTGCTAGTTGAGTTATATAATTGTTGGGGAATCAATCCCATATTTCAGCTGTTCAAATAATTATATGCCAATGGGTTCCTGTTATAATCCCCACAGAATAACAAGCAAGAAGATTGTGTATACATGAGCTATTGTGGCAATTTCTCTGAAGTTTACCTCAAGTTGTCTAGCTTAGGCAAACAACAAACATTTAGAGACAATCAAAGCTGGAATTTAATATCCACAAAGGTGTGTTATTGAAACATAATTTTTCTAAAATCACCCTTATTTCCAGAGATAGATAATTAAGACTAATTTGTTTGCAAAACAAGTCCAATTTTAACAAACTTGGCCTAATTATTTACATAAGCTCAGTAAGAATAGCAATTGTCCTTATAGGTCTTTTAAGATCTGCTTTGCTGGAACTTTTATAAGAAATCTAGATTGAACTTTTAGTCCCCTCTCTAGGCCAGAAGCCGAGCCAAGTACTTGCCATCAGACATGCCTGCAGTACCTGTAGAGGTGGGCGGATTCCTCTTCATGAGGTCCCAAGAGTATCCTGAGGTTCCTGCACAAGCCAGAGAGTGACATTCTTCAGTTACCTGGTAAGGGTGCTGGGAACTCTGTAAGCAAAGTATCAGGCCAACATTTCCAAGGGCCTTTATGGCTCCATGTCTCATAAAGTCAGCCTTAGTTCCTTAAAGCTGTTTGGTCGTATCTGAGTCTGTGCATGTCTCTCCAAACATGACATTCCAGTCAAAGCCTTGGTAAAATAACCAGTTTTCAATGGTGTCCTGTTACAAGGAGAACAGATTCTTATTGAACCTATGCAAATGACTATGATTGCCATGGAAGAAAGAAGACTTACTGAGACCTTTTGAATGTCAAAAGGTTCAAGTAGAGAGAAAAGTTAAATGCTACAATTTGTTCACAAATGAATACTTTATCACATTTCTGTAAATCATAGATATCTTAAGAGAAAGTGTCCTTAATCTGGAAGAGCAAACATTGGAGAACCAGCAATGTTTCAAACAGGAGTCACAAAACTATCATCTTTTTAGTTCTTTTAGTCCCATGTTACTAATTCTTGTTCAGTTTGAATGCAGCTTTTTAGTTAGTTCTGGAAATTCTTACCCATTCCAGTTTTATGATCTTAAAGATATTGAGTCCCCGTATTTGTCCTAAAAAAGACTTTTTTATGAATCTCCTTGAAGATGAAACTCATTTCACAAGAGAATAATTATAATTAAAAATTAAATTAAATTAAAAAATAATTATAAATGACAAAAAGTCAGAAATAGAAATTGTTAATGACCTGATATGGAAGTTCATTATGATGCAATTGACAAGGAAATTCAGTTATTTCTGTGACACATAACACTTCAGTAATCAGAATATTGAGTGATGATGACCTTATCCCAGAATGTAACATACCAAATAAACAAGCCTAATCAGTCAACGAGATTTCGTTTATGATTTAAATCTTGGGGAAGTTTGTTAAACTCTTAGAAAGTTCTAAAGCACCTGCCTAAATAGGATTAGGGATCATTCAAGACCTGGTAAAGGCAAAACATAGAAACTGGACAAAGAAAAGAGAAAATGACTTTGTTTACACTTTCTTATAAAGAGCAGACCAACAATTCAAGAAAACTTTGTCTTTTTAACTGAGAGAAAGCAGACTTTCAATCTTATACCGGTGTACTTTAAAATCCATCTATTTCAATCTTAGTCCATCCTGACGACAGCTGAAATTCCTTACCAAAGATTTCCCTTTACAAACCTTCTACAACTTTCCTTTGCATTCAGATTTTGTCCCAAGCCATTTCTTTCCAGACAACCAGCCTTATTTAGGACAAAATTAGCTTCATTTACCTTCAATAAAAATGTGTTTCCATTCCTTACATCTTTCTTACACACACAGAATTGCTTCCCTTATTTCTGTCAGTCTTAATTCCATTTAACAGAATTTTAACTCTTAGAAATCTTAGTCTCCAGTGAAGATGAAGTAGTAACCAATTGCAAACTGTCACACCAGAATTCTTTGGATGGCAAACTTATGAATCTATCAAGCACAAAGCATATTTGTTTCCAACAAATTTAAATATGTATAGTTTCCTTGCAGTAAGAAGTCAAAAGCACAAACTTACATTTAGTAATCAATGCTTTAGTACTCCATTCTATTTGGAGAAGACCTAGATGTCCAATGAATTCAATCCCACTTACCACCCAAGCAAAACTTCGAAGTTTCAGGTTACCAAAGACTTTGAAAGCTATCTTAACAATTACCTGTGAAAACTTTGAGACAGACAAGATTAACCATCATTTTAAGTCATCTTTTTGTTAACAAACTGCAACAGAGTTAACATTAGCTTATTTGACCTTCAGTAAATCTTGGCAGAATAAAAGTTGCAGTTAGTTTGAATACCAAATTATGTTCCACCTGGGTCCCCTTAAAAGTCAATCAACTTGTTCCCCATTGTTCATTTTTACCTCAGGCACTGGTGGGGACATCTGAAGTGGGCAGTGTATGCAGGCCACATCTTAGGTGGTACAGAAACAGGAGGGGGGGTACACAGAAGAGGCGAAGTACAGCCAGAAGGCAGAGAAAAAGGGTTCCCTGTTCTAAAGCTCATCCACTAGGACAGATGAGCAAATGCCATGTTTTTTTCCACCAACAGGTGGAATTAGGCAGTCCATGTCGGACTGGAGAAGACAGGGAATTTCCCTGAAACAAAGGGAGTTTGGGCAGCTGCTTGGGAACATTCTTTAAAGTCCCTGTCCCTAGGTAGACTAACCACAGATGGTTCCAATTATAGCCATTAACCCAGGCAATGAATGAGGGAGATGCCCCCACATCTATCAGGAGGATCAGAGAAAGTCAGCGTCCCCTTTGCCTGGGATGGCTGTGTTTCTTTCAGCTACTTGGGTTCTATTAGGAGGAGGCCTATTTAGATAATTATCACCCAATAGATCAGGAGGGATCCTTTAAGCGAACTACAACAGGCGGGGTGGTCTCAGCATGTCCTATTTTCCCTTCGGAGGCCCATACCTGGGCATCAACGTCATCCTCTGTTGGAGGGACACATTAAAGCTCCCCGGGGCCTGACTCTCTTGTCGGGAAGAGATATCTTAGCTCAGTCTGAGATACAACAAGGGAGTCGGGCTTCCAGGCATGATTAGAAATGAATGAGTGAATATTCTATCTTCCCAGACACAGCAGATGGGTTCCTTCTCCCGAGACACCCTTCACTGTAGCCTTATGAGCAGTGAGGCCCCGGGGATTGGAAAGGAGAGCGGGGTAGGTGGCATCTGTATCCAGAGGAAACTGATTTTGTTTCCTTCCATCTCCAGTGTAACCCGAGGCTCCTGTGTAGTGATGATCGTCTGGGCGACAGGGGCAGAGAGATCGAGCCCCGGGCCCCCGTCAATCTTGTTGGATCCCTTGAGAAGGGGACGGGCCCCCAGACCTTTGTCCAGGAGGACAGTCACTCTTCCTATGGTCTCCTTTGCTATATATAGGACAGGGCTGTGGCGGGTTTTTTGGGGCATTCTCGTTTGAAGTGCCCGATTTGCCCGCATTTATAACAGGCACCTGGGTTCCTCGGGTTGACTACAAGTCTTGTCCTTTTAGGGCCGCCACTAGAAAAACAACTTTCTTTTGGCCTCTCCTTGCCTTTTCCCGGGTCTCTTCAGGAGGGCATCTAGGGAGTTGTCCAGACCTATGGTCATCTTTTGCAATTTCCTCCGAATATCAGGAGCCGACTGAGTTACAAACTTATCTTTTAATATTATTTCTCCCTCTGGAATATCCGGGACTAGAGAGGTATGTTTCATTAGAGCCTCTCTCAGTCTCTCTAAGAAGCTAGAAGGGGACTCGAAGGGCCCCTGAAGTAAGCCAGTGTGGAATAGTTTAGAGGCTTGGCCGGGGTTCTTAATCCTTCTAAAACACATGCCTGAAAGTGTTTTTGTTTCCAGATTCCCAAGGAACAATCATAGTCTCATCTGGGGTCTTCTAGAGGAACCGCCTGTTTACCAGTTGGGCAAATCTCTTCACCTACTTGTATTCCTTCCCCAAAGGCCATCATGTGTTCATCCCCAAAGCCTCCAGCAGCCTGTGGAGCAGCTTGCTTTTCTGTAAAAATCAACATTAATCTTTCCAGTCTAATTCAAACATTTGAGTTAAATTTTGAAAGACTTCAATATATTGGTCAGTGTTATCGGCGAATTTGCCCAAATCCCTTATAATCTGTTTAAAATCTTGGAGAGAGAGCGGTACATGTACTTAATTGGGATGAATTCACTAGGTATGTAGTTAATGGACATAACGAGCGCACCTTTTTTCATCGCAAAGACTCTTGGTCTCCGGCGTCCCGGGATAAGGAGGGCAAGAAGGCTTAGAAGGTGGAACCACCATGGAAGGAACCTCAGGGAGTGAGTTACTAAGTATTTGCTCTTCTTGGTCATTTATGGAGGCCAGGAGAATGGGGCCCAATTTATAGGACTTACATAAATCTGCCTGCTCTCCCAGAACAAAAAAAGCCTTCACATGAGGAACTTCCGCCCATTTACCCTCTCTTCTAACTGTATATGGATCCAACTGTAAGATAGTATTATATTTAATACTTCCCTCTGGGGGCCAAATTTTACCATCCTCTGGGCAACATTGAGGCCGGGCCTGAGAACAGAAAAACTTCATGCATTTCCTTTTTAAGCGTCTGTGGATCAAACTTTTCCCAGTTTTTCAGGATGCATTCCAAAGGAGTCCCCGCAGAGGATTGTGTGTTTCCCATCTCGCAGTCCCAGTAGGAGTGTTACCTCGTACTTATTACAGAGAGTTGCTATGAAGGCGTCCTTACATATCAGCTCTCTCTTGTAAGCCAACGCGCCCCTCAGCTTGCCTACTAGGCCAAGGTGAGCGGAAGATATCAGGCTGGCAGGAGCCGCCCTCCTTACCTGCTCTGGTCACCCGATCGCCCTGGTCTCCTCTGGATTTCCCAAAAACTGACCTAATCATGACGGGCTTAGCAAGGTCAACAGTTTAAACTTAGATATTCTTTTAGAAGGCTAAGAATGCAAAACAGCTAGGGTCTCTCAATGGGAGGTGTGTACTGCTTATGGATGAGGCTTCCCTGGGGTGTGACCCCCAGGGCCGGTCTCCATCCTTTCATGTGTCTTGGAAACCCCAAGGTCACCAATGGTGACCGAAGGTCAGGTTCAGAGCACTGGATTGCCAGTACTGATGTGCTCTCCCTGGATGAACCTTAAACAATGTAGGGAATCCTTTTTAATGACCTCATTCTTCAGAGCTCTCTTGATTGAGCTCTCATTGTTTGGTCATGGAAATTCCCTTGCATCCCCAGCCCAGTGGTGTCTGATCAGTCAGGCTAATTATAAGCCAATTTCAATTATGTTTCCTCGCCTTACCCCTTGAGCGCTTTTTCTGTCCATATACCTGACGTCCCATTTGCAAGTATGGCCCTGTTGAGGGGTTCAGGCCCTGAGATTTAGCATCATCATAATTCCGTATTCTTTGTTGTTGGAACAAGAAAGCCTCAACTATATGACCCATTAAAGCCCTAGCCACTAATGCAACCAATCGAGGAATTGGCTTTGTAATGGGGTTTGTAATTCCCTCCTTAACGCCCAAAGTATTCCAAGGAGAGTAAATGTCCAAGAAACATCGGGCTGCCTCCAGCTTGTCACATAAGGAGAGCTCTTATCCTGCTTGCCGATAATTTGGGTCTAATTCCTGGCTGTGATTAAACCTAAATTGTACCTAACAGAAAAACGTATGTCTTACCAGGCAACAGAAAAATGAGGAAAATGTTGTTCCTTCTAAACTAAGTTCTCATGAAAGACATTTTAAAAGAAAAAGTCTTATATCTACAACACGCTTCCCCCAGATGACAAGGTCGGCGGGACCACTTTCAGAATGTTGAACCCATGACATTCCCAGGTGCTTAGAGAAGGAATTGCCAAGGATAAAAAGTGATTCTAAATCCTGAAATGAATCCCTGATTAAAAGGGCATACTGATCATCGGGGTTTGGAAGGGCCCTACTGTAGGCAAAGTCTCTCAGGTGGGAGAAAGCCATTTAAAAGAAGTCAATGAACAGAAAGCAGAACTGGGTAGGGTTGGGCCAACATTCCCTTCTTTTGAGAAAGGGGGATTGACTAAACCTTTGTCCAGAAGCCTGTCCCCTGAGACTTAAGACTGCGGCCAGGCTATTTGCCTTTAACTGGCCAACAGGTGCCCCGTTTTGTTGCTTACTAAAAGAAGACATTATCCAAGGGAGAAAGTTCTCCCAGGAAAGAAAAGAGCCTGTTTTTATTCACCCTTCGGTAGGAGTGTTCCTGGGTTTCGCACCCAAGTCAGCCCTGGTGGCAGGATTACACCACAGGAATCAGCAGGCACTGCAAATCAGGGTTGGTGGGTTTTTGTTTTTGTTTTTTTGCCCCCCCCATCCCCTGGTGCAAGCTGAGTAACCAGCAGATGTGGCTTTGGGGTGTCGGTGAGGCAGACTGTGTTCGGGGGCTGCGGTGTAGCCAGGAGAGACATCGGCTCAGATTGGACCCCAGCGAGGACAAGTGGGGATGTAGAGTCACGGAGCATGTGGGTCAGTGGATGGAAATTGCCGGACTCACTGCTTTGCCTTCTTCTCTGAGATGGTCAGCCAGGTGTGGCCACAGGAGCAGGCAGAGGGGAGGCTCAGGAGCACATGGAGTTTCTTACACTCACAGGCTCAGAGAGTCGGACCAGAGGGTGGTCACAACGGGGGGAGCTCATCCAATGCAGGGAAGCAGGAAGGACCCCTGGCAAGGGATCTTATTGGAGACCAGGTGGGGTCCAGCAGGAAAGCTGTGAGGGGGATTCACTGGTGTGTTCGAATGTCACAGGGTCCTAGTTATGGGGCAGGTAGGAAGCTTGCCTAGGGCCCCCCTTCTCACACTGGTTGCTGGGATAGTGACTCAAACATGGCAGGAACATGGTGACATGATTTTCAAAAGTAAGGGACAGAGCTCAGTAAAGATATCTATATATATATTCTTTTACCAATTTATAAAAAAGTTGTATTCTTGGAAATATTAGTATATATTAAACCATATTCTTCCCCAAAATGTCTGAGTTCTATGTAAAATGCAGTTGTCCTAAGCTCAGATAATCATGAACCGGTTTTTCTCCTGTAAAAATGCTCAGGAGGCACTCAGAAATCAGGCAGCCCCAGGAGAATTCCAAGCGCTGGGACATCGCATGAACACGGGCACAAGCCGCACCCACCTCCCGGAGCTCCCTTCCCGTTGTGAACACAGAGAAAGCTGCTACCCTTTGCCAGCATGCCCACCAGGGGGCAGTGTTGCGGCGCGGAGAAGGGAGGTCACAGTCCCACACAGCAACTGGGGGAGGACAGGGAGCCTTCAGCAGAGCCCTGTCTGACAGGTGAGCTTGCTGGGTGGTCCGTGGAGGAAGCCACAGTGGCTCAGCGGGAAGAGAGCAGCAGGGAACCCCCCTCCCTGGGTTTGCACTTGGACGCAGTGTCTGCCAGGCCTGAGGTCACAGGAGACTAAGAGCCGGCAGTTCCCTCTGAGAGGCTCCTGCAGGGTCCCCCTGAGTCCTGTCATTTCCAGCGCACCTCTTTATTGAGCATCTCCCTGCCAGGTGCTGGGGACACCATCTCTCCCCTCAGTTGGCTCCCAGTCGGGAGGGGGAGAGTGTCCCACATCACCCTACAGTCTGGTAGGGTCGCAATGGAGAACCCCACCTGGGCCAGAGCCTCCTGGGGAGGAATGTTCCTGGAGAGATACCAGTAGGAGGGGTCCCCTGGATGCATGGAAGTCAATAGGTTAGAGCAGTGGGACCATCCTGGGTCACAGAAGGAATCCCCCTGAGGCTGCACCCCACAGCTCCAATGGGCCCGTTTTGGAGCCGGGAGAAAGCTGGGGGTGGAAAATGAGGCTGCTTGTGAGGCCGGATGGAGCCAAGGGGGTGGGAGTGATGCATGATTGTGCAGCCTTGAGGTGGGATCTCTGGGTGCACAGAGCACCTGCCTACACCATCCCACTCTTGTTATGTTTGGTGTCAGCATTCACATGTCTGTGTCTCCCCAGGACATGGATCTGGGCCGGGTCTAGACCTTCTTGTTCCCTGCACTGTGCTTAGCCCATGGGTTGCTCCATAAATGTCTGCTGATGAGTGAGTGAGTGAGGGAATCCGTGAATTCTCCCACTTCTCCCTGTAAGGCTGAGAGAGAGGACAGTGGGAAGGTTATCGGGCCTCCAGCCCCGCCACAGCATTTGTGTTGATATCTGGTGAGGCCCTCTTTCTGGGCATCTGGTACCATCACGGTGTCGTGAGGGAACCAGACCCTTCCACACAGAGAGGAGCAGGTGCTCCTGGCCAGTCGGACAGGTTGGCCCTGTTTCCCTTTGAAATTGATGGCCTCATAGCAGTTTCTCCACCCCCTTCCTTATACACCAAAATGCTGTGGACCTGGGCACATCCTTGGCGACAGAGAGCAGACAAGTGATTGCCAGGACTGGCAGGGAAGGAGGAGTGACCGCGGATGGCTGTGGAGCTTCCTTAGATGATGGAAATGCTCCAGAACCAGAGAGCCGGGCTGGTCGCACACACTGTACATGTAGTCACGTCTTGGAACTTCCGTCTATTTTAAAGTGTTTAAAATGGGGAATTTTATGTTATGTTCACTTTATATGAATTTTTTAAAAGATTTTATTCATTTATCTGACAGAGAGAGAGAGAGCACATCAGGCAGAGCGGCAGGCAGAGGGAGAGGGAGAAGAAGACTCCCCGCTGAGCAGGGAGCCCAATGGGGGGCTCGATCCCAGGATCCCGGGATCATGACCTGAGCCAAAGGCAGCTGCTTAACTGACTGAGCCACCCAGGTGCCCCATAGGAATTATTTTTTAATTCAATGGGACATATCCACAACATGGGTAACAATCCCAGACCAGGGTACAAACTTCCAGAAACAAAACAAATCGATCCTGGAGATGTGATGTCCAGCATGGGGACTACAGCTAATGATACCGTACCACGTATTTGAAGGTTGCTAAGAGCATCGACCCTAGAAGTTCTCATCACAAGAAAAGAAAAGCTTGTAAGTATGTGTGGTGACAGATGTGAACTACACTTATCGTGGTGATCATTTTACAATATATACAAATACTGAACCATTATCCTGCATATCTGAAACCAACATAATGTTATATGTCAATTATACTGTCCCCAAAAAGGTGAAAAGAATTGCAGGGCAGGAAGGAAGCAGCCAGGGATTCCAAACATGAGAATGACCATCGGCAGTTTGCTCAGGGCCTGCTCTTTTCCTGTGAGTAACACAGGTTCTCTCATCTGTGTTCAGGATGCGCACTGAGGACTCTTCATCCAGCAACTGCGCCCCACGCAGAACCTCCAATCCAGAATGAAACTGAAGCTGTTTGGCCACTCGGGCTCTGGGAAAACCACCCTGGTGGAGTTTCTCAAGTGTGGGGGGCTGATGGATCTGGGCTGGGTCTAGACCTTCTTGTTCCCTGCACTGTGCTTAGCCCATGAGTTGCTCCATAAATGTCTGCTGATGAGTGAGTGAGTGAGGGAATCTGTGAATTCTCCCGCTTCTCCCTGTAAGGCTGAGAGAGAGGACAGTGGGAAGGTTATCGGGCCCCTGGCCCCGTCACAGCATTTGTGTTGGTATCTGGTGAGGCCCTCTTTCTGGGCATCCGGTACCATCACGGTAATGTTTGTAATGTATGTTGGTAATCACGGAGAAGTTTCTTCAGGAGACACCGGCCCAGACTCTCCTCCACCAACTGCACCAGGTTTCCGCCCTCACCCCTGGCATCCAAGCCCGCAGGTAGGCGCCCCCCGCCCCCGGCCCCTATCTCTCCGCGAGGCGCTGGCTTTTGTGCTGTCCCGTGTCAAGGTCTAGGGTGAGCGGTGGCTTTGTGTTGGTCTTTTGGCTGTGTTGACCTGATCTCACTGCCCTGTTGGCTTTAGGTGTCTATCCCAGCTGTGGGCCCTGTGTCCACCCCCTTCTTGGTCTGCACTCGCAGGTGGCCCAGCAATAGCAAGGCCAGGGCCTCACCGAAATCACGGTCACAGTGGCCAAGCTCCAAATCGCAAATGTGCCAATCCCAGAATGGTGTCGTGTTCTACTGGGGTACTCAACCCTTGGAGACACAACGCACTTGGATGAGCACAGGTTCCAGATTGCACAGACCCAATATTGGTCCCAGGATGGGCCCTTCCCCTTAGGCTTTCTTCTTGGAAGAAAGAAGCTGGGCTCACCCAGTACCTCGGGAGCAGAGAGCAGCAAAATTGGGTTCCCGTGGAAGCACCATCCCTGTGCATCTCAGCGTTGGTTGGTGGTTTTGGAAGGCTCCTTAATGAGGCTTCAGGATGGGACGGTCCACTCACACGGAGCCTGACTGGGAGGCGGTTTTGCTATCTTCCCCCACCTTCTGCAGACACGACTATGGGTGGATTCCCACCCAGACCCGCAGGGTTGCCTGTGGATGCCTGAGAAGCACCCACAGAAAGCACTAGGGAATTGTGCCACCTGAGATGTTATTTCTCCCAAATGCTCTCTAGTGAGGGAATTCCACTTTGCACAGGTAAGAATAGAGGCCTTCATTTAAATAAGGAATTAAAAAAAAAAAAGGAATGGAGGTCTTCAAAGAGTTTCCCACACAGTGTCAATTTTGAAGCTTTGTGCCTCAGAGGCATTTCTGTACATGATATGACAAGGGCGTCATGTATCTTCTTTAGGTTGAAAACAAATGTTTGGAAGTTTGTGTATTTCTATGTAATTCCTCTCTCTATAAGGAGAGATGTCCGGAGAGCCCTTGTCGGGCTGGGGGACAGTTGACTGAGATTTACATACCCCTTTCAATTTCTTTTCCCTGAACACAGGAGTAGAAATGAAACTTGGGGAAGAAATATGAGCCAAAATGAATTTACAATTAGAATGATTATCATATTGCTAACATACATTTCTTTTTTTAAAAAATGTTTATTATGTTATGTTAATCACCATACATTACATCATTAGGCTAACATACATTTCTAATACTTACTGAGCGCTAGCTGTGTTCCTACTGGGTAAAACGTGGTATGTGTGACACCTAATTTAAGCCACACTACAGCCTGAAGGGTATTTTCAACCCTTTTCCTGAAGCCTTAGGGGTCAAGTCGGCAGCCTGGCAATTCATGACCTGTCTGGGTCCTGAGCCAGGGCTTATCATCACACGTAGAACTCCGTGTGAGTAAGGGCATTCTCATGCATACATTCTCCATTTTCCACTGTAATCTTGATCCAAGCTGGGGATGTAAAATAGGTTACACCTTTTCCAGAGCCAATAGTTTTCCCCATTTAATGATTAGCTTCACCATCTGCGTGGACCAGCCTGTGTTTCTAGTACAGGCTTTCCTGGCAGGATTCAGTATCACCCCTGGAGGGAGACAGCTCTCTGCCGCTGGGGGTAAGCTCCTCCAGACTGAGCCACAGGGTGGGTATGGATGAGATGGGGTGTGTGTGTGTGTGTGTGTGTGTGTGACAGAGAGGGAAAGAGAGAGAGATAGAGAGAGACAGGGCAGGGGCGGAGAGACAGAGACAGAGAAACAGAGAGCTCTATTTAGATCTCTGATCTGGAATTTTCCTAAATCCTCATTTGGTATGAAGATTATGCCCCAAAAGCCCAGGAGCTACACTGAACCAGCCGCACATCAAGTGACATATGGGTTCCCGTGAAGGTGAGATTTTAGTTGCTGCTCAACCCTCATTCCTCAGAAGTAATGTCTCCATTCATCTTCCACATCTGGAAGAATCTGGAAGTAGATTCTTGATAAAATGTGGCTCAGGAAGGCCAGATTATCAGCCAGGGTCACGAGTGTAAGGGCTTCAGCCAGGGCTTAGGGAGACTTGGTCATGGGACTCAGTGACAGAAGGTTCTGTCAGGACAATGTCCGCTCTGGACCAAAGAAGCCGCCCC
>NW_028043231.1:0-9507 GCF_054177405.1 Leptonychotes weddellii
AGCAGAAATCAATGAAATAGAAACTAAAAGAACAGTAGAACAGATCAACGAAACTAGGAGCTGGTTCTTTGAAAGAATTAACAAGATTGATAAACCCCTGGCCAGACTTATCAAAAAGAGAAGAGAAATGACCCAAATCAAGTGCACACAGAACATTCTCCAGAACAGATCACATATTAGGCCACAAAACAAGTCTCAACATATTTAAAGAGACTGAAGTCATATCATGCATCTTTCGGACCAGAACAATATGAAACTAGAAATTAACTACAAGAAAAAATCTGGAAAGAACACAAATACATGGAGGTTAAATAACATGCTACTAAACAATGAATGGGTCAACTAAGAAAGCAAAGAAATCAAAAAATTCATGGAGACAAATGAAAACACAATGTTCCAAAATCTTTGGGATGCAGCAAAAGTAGTTCTAGGAGGAAAGTTTATAGTAATACAGGCCTACCACAGGAAGCAAGAAAAATCTCAAATAAACAACTTAACTATATACCTAAAGGAACTAGAAAAAGAACAAAGAAAACCCCAAATCCATAGAAAGAAGGAAATAATTAAGAGTAGAGCAGAAATAAATGATATAGAAGCTAAAAAAATAGAACAGATCAATGAAACCAGGAGCTGCTTCTTTGCAAAAATCAATAAAATTGATAAACCTTTAGCTAGATTCATAAAAAAGAGAGAGAGAGACACATACAGAGAGAAAAAAGGACTCAAAAAAAAATCAGAAATGAAAGGGCAGAAATAACAACTGACACCACAGAAATACAAAGGATTATAAGATAATATCATGAAAAATTATATACCAACAAATTTCACAACCTAGAAGAAATGGATAAATTCATAGAAACATATCACCACCCAAAACTGAACCATTAAGAAATAGAAAATTCAAACAATCCAGTTACCAGCAATGAAGTTGAATCAGTAATCCAAAACTCCCAACAAACAAATCTCCAGGACTGGATGGCTTCACAGGTGAATTCTGCCAAACATTTAAAGAAGAGTTCATACCTATTCTTCTCAAACTATTTCAAAAACAGAAGAGGAAGGAAAGCTTCCAAATTCATTCAATGAGGCCAGCAATACCCTGATACCAAAATCAGATAAAGACACTACAAAAAAGGAGAAGTACAGGCCATTATCTCTGATGAACAGAGATGAAAAAAATCCTCAATAAAATATTAGCAAATTGAATCCAACAATACATTAAAAAAGTCATTCACCATGATCAAGTGTGATTTATTCCTGGATGCAAGGGTAGTTCAATATTCACAAATGAATCAACATGATATATCACATCAATGAGGCAAAAGGTAAAAACCATATAATCCTTTCAATAGATGCAAAAAAAAAAAAGCATCTTACAAAGTACTACATCAATTCTTCATAAAAATCCTCCTCAAAATAAAGTTTATAAGGAACATGTCTCAGCATAATAAAGGTCATGTATGAAAAACCCACAGCTAACATCCTCATGGTGAAAAACTGAGAGCTTCTTCCATAAAGTCAGGAACAAGAAAACAATGTCCACTATCACCACTTTTATTCAACATAGTACTGGAAGTCCTAGCCACAGCAATCAGAAAGATAAAGGGGAAGGCATCCCAATCGGTAAGGAAGAAGTAAAACTTTCATTATTTGCAGATGACATGATGCTCTACATTCTAACCCTAAAGACTCCACCAAAAAACTACTAGAACTGACAAATGAATTCAGTAAGGTTGCAGGACACAAAATTAATGTACATATATCAGTTGCATTTCTATACACTAATAATGAAGCAGCAGAAAGAAAAATTAAGAAAACAATCCCATTTACAGTTGCACCAAAAATAACAAAATACCTAGGTCTACGAGGAGGTGAAAGAACTGTACTCTGAAAACTATAAAACATTAATGAAAGAAATTGAAGATGACACAAACAAATGGGAAGACATTCCATTCTCATGGATTGGAAGAATAAATATTGTTAAAATACCCATACTACTTAAGGTAATCTACAGATTTAATTAAATCTTTATCAAATGCCAACAGCACTTTTCATAGAACTAATACTAACAATCCTAAAGTTTGTGTGGAACCACTAAAGATCCTGAATAGCCAAAGCCATCTTGAAAAAGAGGTATCACAACTCCAGATTTTAAGTTATATTACAAAGCTCTAGTGATCAAAACAGTATGGTACTAGCACAAAAAAAGACACATAGGTTAATAGAAAAGAGAGCCCAGAAAAGAATTTAGGATTATATGGTCATTTAATCCTTGATAAAGGAAGCAAGAATATGCAATGTGAAAAATACAGTCTTTTCAACAAATGGTGTTGGGAAAACTGGACAGCTACATGCAAAGGAATGAAAGTGGACCACTTTCTTACACCATGACACAAAAATAAACTCAAAATGGATTAAGGACCTAAATGTGAAACCTGAAACCTTAAAAATCCTCAAAGAGAGCATAGGCAGTAATTTCTCTGACATGAGCCATAACAATATCTTTCTAGATATGTCTCCTGAGGCAAGGAAAAAATTAAAAATAAACTATTAATACTACATCAAAATAAAAAGTTTCTGCACAACAAAGGAAACAACCAACAAAACTAAAAGACAACCTACTTAATGGGAGAAGATATTTGAAAATGACAGATTTGATAAAGGATTAGTATCCAAAATATATAAAGAACTTATACAACTTGACACCAAGAAAACAAATTATTTAAAAATGGGCAGAAGACATGAACAGACATTTCTCCAAAGAAGACATAGATGGTCAACATACACATGAAAAGACCCTCAACATCACTCATCATCAGGGAAATGCAAATCAAAACCACAATGAGATAGCACCTTACATCTGGCTGAATGGCTAAAATCAAAAACACAAGAAACAACCCTATGATCCAGTAATTGTACTACTGGGTGTTTATCCAAAGAATAGAAAAACCCTAATTCAAAAAGACATATGTACCCCATGTTTATTGGAGCATTATTTATAATAGCCAAATTATGGAAGCAGCCCAAGTGTCCACTGATAGATGGATAAAGAAGAAGTAGTGTATACATACAATGGAATAATATTCAGCCATACAAAGGAATGAAATCTTGCTATCAGCAATAAGATGGGTGGAAATAGAGAGTACGATGCTAAGTGAAATGCCAGTCAGAGAAAGACAAATACCACATGATTTCACTCAAATGTAGAATTTAAGAAACAAAACATGAACAAAGGGGAAAAAAGAGACAAACCACAAAACATACTCTTAACTATAGAGAACAGACAGTTGCCAGAGGAGAGGTGGGTGAGGGGATGCTTGAAATAAGTGAAGGAGATTGAGAATACTATCATCTTGATGAGCACTGTGTAACATACAGAATTGTTAGATCACTGTACACCTGAAACTAATAAAACACTGTATGTTAATTACACCAGAATTAAAATTTAAAAAAGGAAGAATGTCTTGATTTCTTAGATTTTCCTTGATTTCCTTGATTTCCCTATAATTTTAAAAATGGACTGAGCTTCAGCTTTGCCCTGCCCTTAGATAACCAGCAGAGGGAGTCTCTTGAGGAAGAGCAGTTTTAAAAAACTTCAGAAACTAAATTTTCTCTTTATATTTAAAATGTATTATTCAAATAAATTTGTATTCTTGCAACATATAAATAAAACCTACTCACACATATAAATAGATATACATGGACGGAGAGTCTAAATACTATATACCAATCTGATATATGCATTCATTTATTAATTCATTTAGCTAATATTTATTTGCTGCCTGCTGGGTTCCAAAGACTTTTTGTAACTGGGGATATATCAATGAATCAATGAACATGAAAGAAAATACAGTACTTTATGTGTTAAAATATATATGTCTATGTGTATAAAATAAGTAATAAAATATAATATAATTTCAGATAGGGATAAGTGAGGATAACAATAAAGCAGGTAGGGAGAGAGTAGTGAGGGAAAGTTCATTTTAGATGGAGTCATTAGGAATGAACTTTCTAAGGATTTTGGCAAAATTGGAAGAAAGAGAATGAGCTACCTGATTTCCTGGGGGAAGAGAATTCCAGTCAGTTTTAACAGCAAGTAAAAAACGCCTGCAGTAGTTTAAATTCATGCTTTTTGCTAAATATTTAGTCTTTTCCTCTCTTCCAGGCACATGGGAGCAATGTACTTTCTGGCCCTCTTGTGTTGTGATGGGTCGTATGGCAAATTCTGGCCAACAAATTGTGAAAAGTAATAATGTTCATCACTTCTAGACTGAAGCATTTACTTGTTGGCTGGAAAACTTACATGTTTCTTTTTTTCCCCTTTCAGAACAATAATTAACAGTGGTCAAGATATTAAGTCTTCTCTCACCTTTCTATCTTTTAATAAAAATGGTGAATCCAAGAAGACAAAGCCCTTGGTTTTAAGAGTTTTAGATTTTGGAGTTAATACATTATTGCAGAATAACCCAGCCTACCCTGATGTGATGGGACTGAGTTAGTACGTTCAAAGAAAAGCAAGGAATCCACTGGGGCTGGAGAAGAGTAGGCCCCAGAGGCATGGGAAGGAGATGAAGTTAGAAGTAAATTTGGGCCGTATCATGTAGAACTATGAAAGCCATGGTTCGAGGTTTGGAATTTTTACTGAGTGGTGGGAAATTATTGTAGGGGGACAATGAAACCAACAAACTTTAGACTAATCTGTAATACTGTGAAACTTATGTTTAAAAATATGATTTCTCATTTGAAGTTGTTATTTAATTCACCAAAGGTTTAATATGTTTTGCTGAGAACTTAACAAATTATAAAATGGTGATTTAGGAGCTGAAAAGATTTCAACTTAAACCCAACACTTTGGGTAAGTTACAACATACAATGAGGATGGATCTAAGTATTTTTCCACTGGAAACATCTGGAAATTTATGAACTGTATGAAACTAACTTGACAAAAGTAAAATCAAACAACAAAACTTAAAATTGTCTCAACCGTCTTAAAATTATGTTGGAAAAAGTTAAGTTATAAATAAAATACACATAACTTTATGCTGCAGAAGGATGCTCTTTGTGTTATTTTTGCTCTATTCAAAAAAAAAAAAAAGAGTTTGGCTACCTTATCTTTTCTTCTCAATGACTGATATGATTTTGATCATATCAATGGCTGTGATTACTTCAGCTCAAGCAGAGAGGCATAATTTGCAATAGGGGCACTAGGGAGCTCATAATGTGTGCATGTAGGTGTTTCACTGGCTTTCATTAACTTTATAGCTGCCATATCAATGGTAAGGAAAATAGGTTTGATTGGATTTGGCAGTAGCTTTCCTCTAGCAATATTTTCCAAGAGATGGGATTGCTTGGAGTTGAATTCCCAATCATTTCCTGCTGTAAGAAGCAGGATAAAACAATGTCTCCAGCATCAAATGTAATTAGTTCTTCTATTGATTTGTATTTTTTTTTAATTTTTTAAGATTTTTTTTTTATTTATTTATTTGAGACAGAGAGAATGAGAGACAGAGAGCATGAGAGGGAGGAGGGTCAGAGGGAGAAACAGACTCCCCACCAAGCAGGGAGCCCGATGCGGGACTCGATCCCGGGACTCCAGGATCATGACCTGAGCCGAAGGCAGTCGCTTAACCAACTGAGCCACCCAGGCGCCCCAATTGATTTGTATTTTTAATGTTAAAATCATATTCCTCTGTGGGAAGAATTGATAAATACTATTCATTTTCACGTACACACTAATATCCTTGAAAACTGAGTTGATTTGTTTGACAACTTATTTCTGTGTCTCTGAGATCAAAGCATTAAGGAGATGTTACAAGATGATAACAGGAATAATATTTTGAAATATTTGATGAATACAGTTTGTGGATTTTATTCTCCCCTCCTTCTCCTCCCATACTGTATTTCTTCACCATCATTTAAATATTGTAGTACTCAAAGGGATGGGGCACCCCATGTTCACGGCAGCATTATTCACAGTAGCCAAAAGGTAGAAGTAAACCACGTGTCCATTAATGGATGAATAGATAGTGTTTTATACATAGAATGGAAGAGTATTCAGTTTTAAAAAGAAAGGAAATTCTGAAACATGCTAAATTTCAGGGAGAAAAAGAATATAGAGCAGGGACTAAAAGATACTCAACAGATAGAGGCACAGGAGTGACATAGAAAGTTCTAAGACCTTTCTTGAAATCAGGCATTTTGAAAACAATGAATGTCTTCCAGAGAGAGAAGTCCAGCTGCAACAATAGAAACTCTGGCTGCAAATATAGTGACCAGGGATGTGCCATTTTCCATTGATTCTAAGAAGCACATTTAATTCCCATTCTAACGTCTTAAAATTGGAATGTTTCCTCTAATTGATGGTACTTAACAATTGCTGTCAGCCGGGCAACAGTTGTGACACGGTTAACAGCATCTGGCTGTTCACTACCAATCTTACTTCACTTGGGCTATTTGCATTGTTGGCTCCGTATAAGTTGTGTTGCAATGCTATCTAAAATGTCTTCAAAAAGGTTATACTATGATTTGGCACTGAAACAAAAGTTAACTTGTATGCAAGAAGACACAGAAACAGAACAGCAGGGTATAAATTTGATGTTAGTGAAACAAATGTTCATTATTGGAAGAATAACTACAACTCCCTGTTTGTTTGCAAAACAACAAAGTGAATTATGGCCCTCAAAAGCAAGATACACATAACTAGAAGAAGCTGTATAACATCTTGTTACTGAGTTTGTTGGTTAGCTATTGCTACAATAATGCTCCATAACACCATCCCAGGGTTTAAACCAAATTCAGTGGTTTAACACAACTCATTATTATCATGCCTGTGTCTGAAGGTCAGCTGAGGTTCAGCTGGCTTACACGAGAGTTACTTAGATGGCTCAGCTTTTCATGTTTCTGCTCTACCTGTTGTATGGTAATATCAAAGTTTATTTATCCATTCCCCTGTTTATTAATGCTTCCAGTTTTAGCAACAGACATACTCATACAAAACATTTTGTAGACAAATATTTCCATTTCTCCAGGTAGATAACTAAAAGTATAATGCTTAGGTCACAGATAATAAAAGTTGAACTATATAAGAACAACTAAAATATCTTATGTAGTTGGTATATTATTTTACAGCTACCCCAGCAATGCAGGAGAGTTCTATTTGCTCCATATCTTCACCAATACTTGGATAAATCAGTCATTCTGCCATCTTTTGGCTTGCAGTGTTTCTGATGAGAAGTCAGCCATCATTCTTACAGCTATTCCTTTGTATATAATGTGTCTTTTTATCCTCTGGTTGCTTTAAAAATATTTTCTTTCCTTTTGGCTTTTAGCAACTTGACTATGGATCCCTAGGTGTGGTTTTCTTTATTCTACTTGAGGTTTGTTACTTGGGAGTTTGTTAAGCTTTATGATCTACAGATTGATATTTTTGTTAAATTTGATTTAAAAATTGGCCATTATTTGTAAAACATGTTTTCTGTCTCATTCTTTTTTCCCCCTGCTTCTGGGACTCTAAATACACACATTTTAGATAGTTTGTTAATTCCCAGAAGTTACAGATGCCCTGTTTATTTTTCTCCTGCTTTTTGCCCCACTATGCCCTTCAGTTAGAAATTTTCTGCTGAAGATCTTTAAGTAACACTATCCAATTTGCTTTAATATTCATGCAAGGAAATTTTAAGATATTATAAAATTTAATTTTTAGAAATTAGATTTTCTTTTTAGAATTTCCACATCTCCCAAGATATTTTATCTCTTTAACCATTTTATTGATCTTTTCCCATAAATTCCTTCTTTTCATAGTTATGCTAATTTCTAGAGCTGCTAATTCTAGTATCTGAGGCACTTCTAATTCTGATTACATTGACTTTTCCCTCTTGATAATGAGACCTATTTTTCCTGCTTCATCATATATCATGATATTTTACTGTATTCTGAATATTGTGTATAAAAAGCAATATAAAATTTTTAATTCATTTTGTTTCTTTGCCAGAGAATGCAAGCCATGGCTCCTCTTTGCCAGTTAAGTAAGGTAAACGTGCTGGCATTAAGAATCCTCACTCTTTGCAGATGATATGATAACTTTATGTGGAAAACCCAAAAGACTCCACCCAAAACTGCTAGAACTCATACAGGAATTCAGTCAAGTGGCAGGATATAAAATCAATGCACAGAAATCAGTGGCATTCCTATACACCAACAACAAGACAGAAGAAAGAGAAATTAAGGAGTCGATCCCATTTACAATTGCACCCAAAACCATAAGATACCTAGGAATAAATCTAACCAAAGAGGCAAAGAATCTGTACTCAGAAAACTATCTAATACTCATGAAAGAAATGGAAAAACATTTCATGCTCATGGACTGGAAGAACAAATATTGTGAAGATGTCAATGCTATCTAGGGTAATCTACACATTCAAGGCAATCCCTATCAAAATACCATCCACTTTTTTCAAGAAATGGAACAAATAATCCTAAAATTTGTATGGAACCACAAAAGACCCCGAATAGCCAGAGGAATGTTGAAAAAGAAAAGCAAAGCTGGTGGCATCACAATTCCGGACTTCTAGCTCTATTACAAAGCTGTCATCATCAAGACAGTATGGTACTGGCACAAAAACAGACACATAGATCAATGGAACAGAACAGAGAGCCCAGAAATGGACCCTCAACTCTATGGTCAACTCATCTTCGACAAAGCAGGAAAGAATGTCCAATGGAAAAAAGACAGTCTCTTCAACAAATGGTGATGGGAAAATTGTGATGCAGAAGAATGAAACCGGACCATTTCCTTACACCACACACAAAGATAGAGTCAAAATGGTTGAAAAACCTAAATGTGAGACAGGAGTCCATCAAAATCCTAGAGGAGAACACAGGCAGCAACCTCTTTGACCTCAGCCGCAGCAACTTCTTCCTAGAAACATTGCCAAAGGCAAGGCAAGCAAGGGCAAAAATGACCTATTGGGACTTAATCAAGATAAAAACCTTTTGCACAGCAAAAGAAATAGTCAACAAAACCAAAAGACAACCGACAGGATGGGAGAAGATATTTGCAAATAACATACCAGATAAAGGGCTAGTATCCAAAATCTATAAAGAACTTATCAAACTCAACACCCAAAGAACAAATGATCCAATCAAGAAATGGACAGAAGACATGAACAGACATTTTTCCAAAGAAGACATCCAAATGGCCAACAGACACATGAAAAAGTGCTCAACATCACTCAGCACCAGGGAAATAAAAATCAAAACCTCAATGAGATACCACCTCACACCAGTCAGAATGGCTAAAATTAACAAGTCAGGAAACGACAGATGTTGGCGGGGATGCGGAGAAAGGGGAACCCTCCTACACTGTAGGTGGGAATGCAAGCTGGTGCAGCCACTCTGGAAAACAGTATGGAGGTTCCTCATAAAGTTGGAAATAGAGCTACCATACAACCCAGTTATTGCACTACTGGGTATTTACCCCAAAGATACAAATGTAGGGATCTGAAGGGG
>NW_028043232.1:0-450 GCF_054177405.1 Leptonychotes weddellii
AGAATCATAGGATGTCTCAAGAATGCCTAGTGTAGTGACGGCCACAGTGAAAAGGGCCAGCAGGACATTATCCTTCCACCATCTTTCTTTTTTTGTTTACCCCGCCCCCACCATCTTCTGGGCTGCTTCCTGAGCCCCTGTCGTATGCACAGACTTTGTGAGCCTTCCTATGGCAAAGTCAAATGCTTTTTGCTTTTCAATTGGATTAAAAACATAGGAGCCATGCATATGAAGACAAGCTATTATTTTTTTTTATTTCTTCCACTTTATTTCTCTTTTTCTCAAAATTGTTTTAGTTATTCTAACCCATTTGCCTTTCCATATAAATTTTAGAGTAGTCAGGTTCATATCTATAAAAAAAACTCACCTGCAAGACAAATAATGCAAGATATGTTAAGAAAAAAAAAGAAGAAGAAGAAGGTAGCGGAAGGGGAGGAATGAAGCGGGGGA
>NW_028043233.1:0-450 GCF_054177405.1 Leptonychotes weddellii
AAAGACAAAATTATCACTACCTGAAGGCTAGAAAGATTATTGTTGACACAAGACCCAAGAATAACTTACTGTGATCATAAAATCACCCAGTGCAGATATCATTGGGAAAAAAGGAAACTATGTCTATGGTAAAATGATCCTATTATAAACTAAAATAATTTACATGAAAATGAAGTTAATGCCTTTTTTTTTTTTTTTTAGTGTGTGTGAATTTTTGTCCTTCCATTGTTCTTGAACAAGCTGTAACACTCTTTTTTTTTTTTTTTTAAAGATTTTATTTATTTATTTGACAGACAGAGACACAGCGAGAGAGGGAATACAAGCAGGGGGAGTGGGAGAGGGAGAAGCAGGCTTCCCGCCAAGCAGGGAGCCCGATGCGGGGCTCGATCCCAGGACCCTGGGATCATGACCTGAGCCGAAGGCAGACGCTTAACGACTGAGCCACCCAGG
>NW_028043234.1:0-450 GCF_054177405.1 Leptonychotes weddellii
GGTAGCAAAGGATAATTCACATCTTAGATCCTTACATTAACTTCTTGGATCGCTTACGAGGCTGTAAGCAGGAATTTGGAATGAGGACGAGGACAGCGAGAGGGACTTCCAGAGAGGACAGTTGTCAAATTCCCTTGGATCACCACTGTCCTTCAGGGATTCTGTTAGGGTTTCCCACTCTCCTTCCTGTTTTTACTTTTTTTTTTTTTTTATTTTTTTTTTTAAAGATTTTATTTATTTATTTGAGAGAGAGAGAATGAGAGAGAGAGTACATGAGAGGGGGGAGGGTCTGAGGGAGAAGCAGACTCCCCGCCGAGCAGGGAGCCCGACGCGGGACTCGATCCCGGGACTCCAGGATCATGACCTGAGCCGAAGGCAGTCGCTTAACCAACTGAGCCACCCAGGCGCCCTGTTTTTACTTTGTTTTTTTTTTATTTATTTTTTTTTTAA
>NW_028043235.1:0-450 GCF_054177405.1 Leptonychotes weddellii
ACATCAAAAACTAATGATATAATATATGGTGATTAACATAATAAAATAAAATTTTTAAAAAAAGAAAAAAGTTTTGGAATAAATCTTGCCATCCCATTTTGTCTTATAATTTTTTTAGGGGTGGGGAAGTGCAGAGGGAGAGAAAGAGAATCTTAAGCAGGCTCCACCCGGCATGGAGCCCAGAGCACGGCTCAATCTCACAACTCTGGGATCATGACCTGAGCTGAAATCAAGAGTCAGACGCCCAACCAACTGAGCCACCCAGGCACCCCTTATCAAATTATAAGATAATTTGAGAAATCTTACCTGAACCAATAGATAAGGTCTTTAAGACCTTGGATTATTCTGTGATTCTGTTGGGAAAACTCCCTTTTCCTAGGGAACCTCTTTTATAGCTGCATGGGTTCCTTCAAATGCGAACCACTCCATTAGAACCAGAACTGTCTCTCA
>NW_028043236.1:0-450 GCF_054177405.1 Leptonychotes weddellii
CAAATCACAACTCTCAGGCTTTCAAAGCAACAGGACTTTAATATAATAATATTTAAATCTAGCATTTACCAAATATTGTCCCTCCAAAGGACTATGTATGGGCCTTGGAGAAAAGAAGGCAGGGAGATGGGTGGGATCATTGTCTCTTCCTCTGGCCTTCAGGGGACCACAGGAAGAGCCTCCCAATGGTCTCCTTCCCTGCAGAGCAGGGGTCCTGGAACCCCCAAGCATCCCAGCTGTGTCCCCACAGTTGAGGAAGAGGTGGCACTGCCAGCCTGGACACTCACTCGCCCCTGAGCTTGACGATGGCTGGCTCTTCTGGGCCTTCCCAGTTCTGCTGGCTGACTAGGATCGGGGCTCCAGCTGGCAGGACAGGATGTAGCTACAGGACAGAGTGACACCTGTGAGCCGGTCAGGAGCCACAGTTAAGGTGTCCTTCCCAGTGTCTGA
>NW_028043237.1:0-450 GCF_054177405.1 Leptonychotes weddellii
GAAAGATTAGGAGAACAAGTTCCAAGATGAACTGGGTTGGTTTTTCACTCACCTGGATGAATCTGACTCTGGATTTCTTCCTCTGTTATCCATGGTGTTCCATGTTCCAACTGGTAGAATGCATCTGCTTTGGTAACTTGATACCCTACTCAAGGAAAGTTATAGCGGATCCATGGACACAAATACTTTGGCTACAAGGCCTCTGAAAAATGGGGAAGGTTATATTGAAAGGCCTGAACAACTTGGATCTTAGCCAAATAAAGGCCTTTTACTTTGGGAGTGAAAGAAAAGCACTCTGTTAGAGGCCAGAAGGTACTAAAATCTATGATGTATGAAACTCAAGTTCAAAAAAGTAAGGTACTTGTAAGGCTCCACACATTTCATCACTGAGAAAGGAAAGGAAACTGATTGCCTACATTACCCTGGGAAAGCTCTGCTTACCCACTGATA
>NW_028043238.1:0-450 GCF_054177405.1 Leptonychotes weddellii
AAATAACTTAGGTTCAGTATGGCTAAATGGTTCTTGCAATGAACAATATTATTTTGTTTAAAAGCACTGAATGAATTAGCTAAAAATAAACATGTATTTTTGATGAGTTATGTGAGATTATGAACTTTTAAATGTATATATAACAAAATAAGATATACTTTTTTAAAAAGTTAACATTCTAAATAAAGTTAGAAAAACAGATTTTTAATGAAAATGAGTCAAAGTTGCATAGATTTAGAAAATTGGGTAACGTATTACTAGGCATGTAGTACATATTATATAATACTAAATGAATTTGTTACCATCTAAAGCCTTTGAGGTAAGAATGGAAATGAGCAGATAAGGGTCTTGGTACTTTTTAGGTTGAAGATTGTTCTGTAAAGTCTGGAATCAGTAATTAGTAAATTGATGAAATAATTATTGAGGAAAGAACAGACTTCATTAAATACA
>NW_028043239.1:0-450 GCF_054177405.1 Leptonychotes weddellii
TATTTATGAAGACAACATACCTGAACCAAATCTCTAAATATATGGTCTGTCAAAAAATTTTTGTGTGTGATTTATGATTTTACTTATAGGAAGTCTTATAATGCTGAACAACTGAACTATATTATCAAATATTTCATCTATCATTTTATTGAAAAGAATATCAAGGGGTCTCTGATACTTATGAAACAATAATTATTCAATTTAGCATGTGAAGCTTCTCCTTTAAAATATGCTTAAGAATTTTATATGTAGGGCGCCTGGGTGGCTCAGTCGTTAAGCGTCTGCCTTCAGCTCAGGTCATGATCTCAGGGTCCTGGGATCGAGCCCCGCATCGGGCTCCCTGCTCCGCAGGAGGCCTGCTTCTCCCTCTCCCACTCCCCCTGCTTGTGTTCCCTCTCTCGCTGTGTCTCTCTCTGTCAAATAAATAAATAAAATCTTTAAAAAAAAAAA
>NW_028043240.1:0-450 GCF_054177405.1 Leptonychotes weddellii
AAAAAAACCCTCCCCACCAGCCTTCCTGTAAGGGCACGGTTATGACAGCGGCTGGAGACCTACCTGCCGGAATTCTTTTAGGGAGGGATATGTATTTACTTGGAGAAGATACTTACCTGCATGGGCACAGAAGGGGCTTGAATATGGGGCACTTTCCTGAGGAGGAGCAGGAGAAATCACTTGCTTATTGCTCAGGACTATGTGGCTGAGAAAGAGTT
Source organism: Leptonychotes weddellii (assembly GCF_054177405.1). Classification (NCBI taxonomy): domain Eukaryota; kingdom Metazoa; phylum Chordata; class Mammalia; order Carnivora; family Phocidae; genus Leptonychotes; species Leptonychotes weddellii. Next base: position 219 of record NW_028043240.1, read on the forward strand.
GGGAGTGGGTGTCAAGAAGCAAAAGGCTGTCTAGTCCATGATGAGACTTCTCAAAACCCTCTGTCTTGAGTAAGGTTATCAAGCTCACAAAGTCCTGGGTGCCAGGGGCTTTTTGTGAAGACCAGGGAAGGAGCTGGGCTTTGCTCCTTGAAGAGTTTGGGGCAGAGATGGACAGCACACTCAGCTGAGAGGCCACGGAGTGGGGCGCCATGACACATCTCTGAGCACCCGT
>NW_028043241.1:0-450 GCF_054177405.1 Leptonychotes weddellii
AGACAGGGGTGGTAATTCCTAAGCTGGCACTGCTGAAAGATCTAAACAAAATAATGTGAGATTCGAGAACTGCACAGTGCCACGCACCAGTGTGCTATTACGATTACCTTCGGTAGACCCGGCCCAGGGCTAAATACACAGAAAATGCTCTAGAAACATGTGTAAGTGATGGCTATCCCTGGGTGCTGAATTTTACACCATTCTCTATCAAATGAATTTTGTATAATTCTTTTCACCTAAAATCATCAATGCATTCCTTTTTGTGAGTTATTTTTCCTTAAACACATGCAAGGAACGCTTGCTGCAGTATATCTTCGGCCTAGTGGGGAGAGACTCCCCGTCCCCGTTCTCCCAGGTGCCCAGCTTGGGTCTTCCCAGCCCCTCTCTCAATGCCCCCCACACAGCTGCCCCAGTCCAGGCTGGTCACGGGCTGGGGGTGGCTGGGAGGAC
>NW_028043242.1:0-9507 GCF_054177405.1 Leptonychotes weddellii
TCGCCTCGGATTCACTTCTCCGCACGTCCTACCTTCCAGAAGGTGGTCGCTTTTCTGATGAGAGAGTTGTTGCTCTTCTTTTCTTCAATCTCCTGTTGAGTTTGTAGGTGTTCAGAATGGTTTGATCCCTATCCAGCTGAATTCCTGAGAGGAGACGAAATCCAGGTCTCCTACTCCTCCGCCATCTTGCTCCGCCCCCCTGAATGTTAATAGCCACAAACCAGCACACACAACACCCAGGGAAAGATGACCCCCATCAGGAAAACTCATCCCAGGCAGATGACAAATGGGAACTGGCCATTTGTGTGACAGAGGTCCCGGATCTCAGACCCAGCTGACTCAGCTGTGCACACACATCATGAGGATGATCCAAAGGGGATGCCTACCCAAGTATCTGTGAGTTGGCACATCTGGACAGCATGTGCAACAACTTTGCTCTCTCTGTAGCTTCTGCTCCTATAGAGAAAGCCCTTCTCCCATCCCTAAATCCCACATACCCACGGAGCCCTGGGTCTCAGACCCCTGTTCTGGCGTGCTTGCCACAGTGGAGGCATGCAAATATGCACATGCCCCAGGAAGGCACAGTAAAAACATAGGTACACATGTGCCAAGCATATACACGCTCACCACATGCAAACCCCATTGCTGTACAGTGTGCTTCTGTGTATGCACATGAATATACACATATATGGATGTACACAGAACACGTACACACAGTGCACCTTGTGGGACTGCACACATAACCTACCCCCCACACACACACTTTGTCTGCACAACATGTGGTCATAAGCGGTACTCCAGCCTCTAAACAGACATGCACACATGTCTACAGTGCAGAAGCACCCAGAATCACTCCTTTGCTTCCAAACTCAGCTGGAGTTGGTGCCGAGCCTTTAAAGACCAAAGAAACGTGCCGCTTCCTCCCCCCACCCCATTTACTAAACGATAGACATGTACTGGAATGGACAATCCACCAACTAGGAGATGTATTGCACCAGAGTTGACCTCTGTTGAGTTCATTCCTTCCTGGTCAGAAGGGCTGTCAAATCAGGCATCTTAGACTTTTAACATTGATGAGCAAATACCTCCGCTCTTTTAGAGGTAAATTCATGGAATTGAAGTGAAAGATTTACAAAAGTGATTTAGAGGTAAGGAAACTGAGGTCTACAGAACTTATGAGATTAAGGTGAAGCTCCCACTTGGTGGGAAAGCCAGGATCAGGATTCTGGTCTCTTGGCTCCCAATCTGCTTATCTTCACATGTATCCACTGTGCTCTTCTTTTCTCTTGTTGATCCTTCCTGCTGCTATTAAATCCATTCAGACTTTCTGCTCACCTCAGAAGAAACTCCAGAAGGCCACTGCTGTCAGCCTATCCCTAACTCTTATAGGATCCTGATCACCATTAGAGTTTGTCCCTTAGAGATTGTCCAGGCTACACTCCCATTTTGCAGATGAGGATAGAGATTCCTTAAACACAATTTCATTGTGAGCCCCCTTGGCCCTTTTGTCTCCAAGCCAAACAGGAATGAAAAAATGCACAGTGCCTGGCACATGATTGGTGCTTACTCCATGTCGGTTCCTTGCCCCAGGTGAATGAGCCACCTTCCCCACAGGCTTCCTTCCCATGGCCCGGACCCTCTCCTGCAAGGACTCTCCACACGGAGGTCCTCCACTGCTATCCCATCCTCATTCTGCTTCTCCTTGGGGTGTGCCCTCCTTGTAAGGTGTCAAAAAAAAAAGCCCTAGCCCTGTTCTAGGTAATCAAATCAAATCCCTCCTTCATTGTTACCTGGTAAAAAGTGTCAACTGACTGTGTGTGTGGCAAAAAGTTTTAAGCTGAGGGTCACAGATCCTCCCTAAAATTTCATCCAACTCATTTATTTGGGTAAGAATGTACATTTCTGAAAGTCTCAGAGCTTTTATTAAATTACAGAACCCTAGGACGGGGAAAAAAGGCTTAGGGTTTAACCCCTCTATTGAGGCTGGCAGTAGAATGGGGGGCTGTCTGGCGGTGTTGGTGTTGGTACCATATTATGGAGTAAAAGGGACCCCATTGAATGGCATCATATAATGGCAGGTTATTCATTGGACCATCTTGCTCCTGGACCCTCCCCAAGTTCTCAGAACCTCACCTCAGCCAATGGTAAAGACACCTGACTTTGTAGCGTGAACCCCTTGGAGACCCACTGAAGAGCTATGTGAATTTGGGGAAATCTTTTCTTCCCCTTTGGAGAAACAATGCTCTTATCAGTAGGCAGCAAAGTATAGCAGAAGGAACATCAGAAAGCCCTGAATTCAAATGCTGACTCCCCACTCATCCTGGGCAAGTCACTTAACCTTTCTGTATTTCAGTTCCTGGGCTGTAAAATCAAAATTTGTAAGCATCAGACTTATATGTGGATTGAGACAACACATGCAAAAGCCAGCACATTGCTTTAACATAGTTGGGGCTCAGACACCTGCTTCCTCCTGTCATTTTCCCCTCCCCCCCAAGAGAGGACCTGTATTCGGTCAATAGCTCCTGATCCCCAGCAGGAAGGGGACATAGATTATCCCAAGGCCAGTGAAGAAGGTTAAGCTGATTGCGTGCTTGTCCCCTCCTGACCCTATAGATATTCTCCTTCCCTACTCCAGCCTACAAATGACCACAAACCACAGGAATCAATGATGATGACACAAGGGAAGATTCCTGTGTCCCGGATTTCTGTGGCTTCCTTGTATGTAGAAGATTCTAGAAGGAGTGAACTGCTTTGGCAAAGGGCCTCATTGCTCTCTTGGAAGGAAGATGAGCTTTCTCCATTTTCCTTATTAAGGTAAAGCTGCATGTGATGACGGTAGAAGCTGGGCTCCCCTGTCTTTTCGCACAGCCTGCTGGCTGTTGAGCATTCTTCCCCTGTCTGACACTCAGAAGAGAAGCTGGGAGGGTTTGGTCCCAGTGACGCAGAGCAAGCCTGAGCCACCGAGTGCAGGCTGGGGGCACAGGGAACTACACATCTGTCACATGCTTGGCGCGCGTCCCGGCGACCGGGCCACTGTTTGCTGGGATGGTCTCTCTCATCTGCCCCCTAGAGGTGGAGTACTCCAGCTCTGGTCATGGAAACAGCTGCAGGACTTCTCCCTTAGGTAGGTTGTCTTTCATTTCTCACAATTACTCCGTGAACTGAGCTGATCAGGGATTATCCCATTTGAAAGAGAGGCAAACTGAGGTTCCTAAAAGACCATCCAGTTAGACTAGTGGTTCCCAACTGCAGGTGACTTTGCCTCCCCCACCCCTAGCCCAGGGAACATATGGCAATGTCTGTCCGCATTTTTGGTGGTCACCACCTGGGCAGCTACTGGCATCCAGAGGGTAGAAGTCACGGATGAGGCTAAGCATCCTACAAGGTATAGGACAGCCCCCATAAGAAGGAAGCATCCAGTCCAAAATGTCAATAGTGCTGAGGTTGAGAACCCTGATTTAGATCTTTAAACACATCCTCAGCTTGCATCTTCTAGAATAAGTAGGAACAAAGAATAGTAAGAAAGACCTTTCTTCTTTTGTTGCTGCTTTTGTTCTTGAAAACTGGGCAATGAATTTGAAGAGAGCTTCCTTCCCTCTCACTCTGGATACCCCCTGCACCCCTACCCCCGTCTCTGCCAGTCGGTAAAGCTGACTCTCCCTGGGCTTCTCCTTCCTGCATCGCCCCAGCATCCTAGTCTTTGACGTGTCAGCCTGCCCTTGTGGGTGATGACAGGAGAGTGCAGGAGAGAGTTCTCATCCTTCCTCCAGGGTCCTCCCCTTCGGGGATGCCTGCTTCCACGAGAGCCCTCTCCAGGAGAAGCAAGGAGCGCGGTGATTGCTCATCCCTCCCCACTGGAGACAGCCCCTCCCAACACCCCCAAGTTCTCCAACTGAAAGTGAACCTCAAAATCATTTTGTTCCCTGCACCCCTTTTTGAGAGCTCTAGCTTTTAGACATGGGGAAACCAAGGCCCAAGGTCACTCGGGAGCAACAGAACTAGAGCTACATCTCTTAAGTTGCCATCCAGCGATGTCTGCAGGGCATCCTCTGCCCACGGGTCTCCACACGGCTGGTACCCACTGGCGCTGGGCATGGTTCCCCCCAACCCTCTCCGTAGGTTAATGGGCTGGAACAGCCAGGTCCCAGTCATTTTGCTGGGATTGGATTTCTGGGCTCAGGCAATGGCCCCAAGACACCGCACGCCCCAGGTGCCAGGAAATAATGTGGTCGAATGACCTGAACAGGAAAGTCAGACAGGCCCAGCGAAGGCAGCTCTGGGTGCCCAGGGCTCGATGCAGAGCACCTGCAAGGTTTGAGAGCTTCCATCCTATCAAAAGAACTAGAGACGATTTTGCCCACAACAAATATGACTCTGTTATGTGTGTTCTACAATCATGACCCAAAGGAAACATGCCCACAGACAATGCCACTCCCCCAAGACAAAACCCAACAACAGGCTGTCAAACTAAGTACATCAGCTGATCTCAAGGTTCTTCCTTGAATATCTATTTGCCATTGTTCACTCCCTTTGTCACCGGCTGGGACTTGCTGGTAGACAAGTAGTAATTGCTGCTAGAGGCTTAAGGAAATTTATGCGGGAAGAGCTAAACAAGGAGAGAAATGTTATCCAGGAACTGTCTCTCTTCATGCTGGGGACATGAGCACATGCCCGGGACAGAGTGGAAAGGTACGTGGGGCCAGGTCATAGCACTGCAGTGTTTATGTTTCACTTTATTTTATTTTGGACTGATGCACAGAAATGCTCATGAACAGACTGTTTAATGAAATGAGATGGCTTATCACACAGGCACGTTTGCCTTCATACCTTGCTCCCAACCTCATAACTGACTCCCAAACCCCTGTGAGCCAGAATCCCTGCTTATTTGGAGCAGCTGAAGGGAACAATAATGCAGGGATGATAGGCATGATTAGACTGTACTGCAAGAAGCGAAGGACTGTGTTTTTCGGGATGTGTTTCTTACAAGAAACAGCATAACCTCTAACAGATCTGAATTCAAAAGCTACATTGCTACATTCTGCCTCTCCCTTTACAATTGCTCAGGACCTCGTAGCACACACTGATTTCTCTGCCTCCAGGCTTGTCCTCATCTGACCCATGCTGCCGCAAAAGTGACCCTCCTCAAATGCAAATCACATCAGCTTCCCCTTTGAATAAAGTCCTTCCTGGCTCCCTGTTGCCTTTGAGGTAGAATCCAAACTCTTTGCAGGGCGTGAAAAGCTTTGCCTTGCCTGAGTTCTGCTTACTCCTGACTCAGAGATTGCTAGTTCCCTGTTCCCAGTCTCTGATACAGTCTTGCAGGGTATCTATCTGACATTCCCATTCTTTCTTGTTTGACTCTGAATCAACCTTCCAGACTCAGATGAGATCGTCTCCCCGAGAAAGCCTGCCAGGACTCCCGAATCCATCCCTAGTCTGAGCAGCAAACAGCATGGTTTTTAAGACAACAGACTTTGGTGTCAGACCTGGGCTTGGATGCTGGTTTAATCCCTTATTAGCCATGTGACCTTCAGCAAGTTACATGGCAGCTCTGATTGCTTGGCTTCTTCACCTACAAAATAGGAATGATAGTGACCAGAGCCCTTGGAAGGGTTAGTTGAAACTGCTCAGTAGATCACCAGCTCCCAGGCAATGTCCACTTGGGTGGGCAGCAGGTCACTACAGGGGCTCTCCCCCTGCTTCCTGATCCCGGTTTTCACCACGGAGCTCCCAGAGGGTGACGACTGAACACAGGATCTGGCCCAGAGTCGGCCCTGGCTGCAGGTTGGTGAATGAGTACCCTGAAGAATGAGCACATTTATTCACTAGTGTAGAAGACTGAGGGTCCAGGTTCTACTTCTGACTTTAGCATAAGTGAATTGTGAACATAAGGGCAATTTTCAGAAACACAAATGCAGAAATAGACCAGGAATCAACTGGTGGGCAGAATCGGCCTCCTCTGAGCTGTGTTACTTCAATAAATGAGTTAGCACCTCCCAAAGCTTCAGCTTCCTTAGCCGCAGAATCCAAACACTGCCTACCTGTCATGAGGATGAGCAAATAATACCCACTTCATGTGCTTAGCAAATGTGACTTCTCCCCACCCTGCCCCGACCCTTCCTTGTGTTTTCCTATTTTGCTTGGCCGAGCCCCCGAGTAAAATGCCATGCCCAGTAACGCCATGGGCCCGGGACCCTGGACTAGAGCCTGTCCCCCTGCCAGGAGCCTCTCGCCCCCTCCCCCGCCACTCAGCGGCTGCCTAGAATGTCTCAGGGAGCAGGCAATTGGGAATTACTGTGTACCTGAAATGCTGACGTTGTTTTTTCTGTTCTTTTATAAAAGCAGAAGGCAGTTGGCTCTGCAGAATGTTGTATAAATAACCAGATAAAAAGATTAGTGAGAGATCCCTGAGAGCATTGGAGCTTCTAAAGCAGGCCCGCTTTGAGGCAGGGAAGGGGACAGGATCTCAGCGCCGTCCCCCCTTGCTGTCAGGTTACGACAGCCCTTGCTGACAAGGGAACAGAGAGGGCGACGTTCTCACGTCCCCCAGGCAGCGGCTGACTGAGAGGACGCGGAGAACAAGAGGTGCGCGTTAACCAAAGGTGCTGACAGTGTCACAAGAAAAATAGGGGAGACCCTCACCCCACCATGTCACCATTAGTTGGGCTTTTATTGCCACCCAGGGTAGAATGTAGACCCTGCTGTTCCTGGGGGCTTCTTTACTTCTAGCAGTAACCCGTTCCTGTCCTCTTTGGAGAGGGCCTGTACACCCAGTCAGCTCATCTGATCCCCAGGCTAATGGATTTTTTGGCAAAGGCAGCAGTGACTCCACTTTGTTTTAGCAACTGGATCTCTGGTAGTGTTGCCAACCCTTTTCTTGGAAAGGCAGAGTGTGTACTGGAGGGAGCTCAGGCCCCATGGGCCGTTGGCCGTGGGACGCCGGGCAAGCATCTTTACCTCCCAGAGCTCAGTCTGCTCTTCTGTCAAGTGCGGACAAAGTGCATAGCTCATAAAGTGCCCAGAGTGTCCCCATATATGTTTGTCTGCATCTCCTTCTGCCTGGGACACTTCCCAAACTTTCCACCCCCTCCACTCCCCTTTGCCCAGTGAATGCTTACTCCTTCCTTCCTTCTCGAAGCTTTCCCAGACTGCCCTGCACTGGACTCCCATCCCTGTGCCTCCCTCTAAACTAACATGCACCACAGGGCCTTGTCCTTGCCCATTTGCTCCTCTGCCTCACCCTCCAGGCCATCCTCAAGAGCAGGGACCATCCCATTCTCCTCTCTGTCCCCAGCACGTAAAGACTTGTAAGGAATGCTGGTTGGTGAATTACTGGGGAGAATAGGCTGTGTCTATTTTACCATTGCTAAGCTGAGGGCACGGTGGTCCCCTGGAAGCTGTCTGAAGTAGATAAAAAGGGCGAATGCCCCCGGGGGGCAAGATCAATCTCATTTCTGAGGTTTATGTGTGCCCACCCATGGGCAGGAAGGAGCTGGAGACCAGGAGCTGAGGATTGCAGGAGGAGGTCAAAGCTGGAGTGTCAGGCTAGATGCCAGGGAAGTGTTGATGTGGGCTGTTCACAAGGCCCGTTGACCTGGGACTTACTCTTACTGGTCGATAACCTCATTACAGACAGTTGGCCGCAGAGCTGGCCAGACAGGTAAGGCCGAGCCGCACTCCCTGCCTGATAGGTGAGAAAAGGGAGGCTCGGGGAGCAGGTGGATCTTTCCCAGAACCTATGGCAGTGATGGAGCCTGACGCTAATAAAACATTGCTCCACTGAGCCTCGTCTTTCTTCCCCACCAGGGGCCTTCCAGAGGTCTCTGCTTCTGGGGGAGGATGCAAAGAGGTCCTGGGAGCTGGTTCCAAATCCTCTAGGTGCCTGGGTTTAGGTGTGCCTGGCTGGGGTTGGGGGTTCTTACACACAGCACTTGGGAAGACCTGGGGGGAAACCAGAGCTCACTGAGCGCCTGGGCAGGCAGGACACAAGGGCCTGGGGTGGGCGGAGACAACGTGCGTAGGTATGAGAAACTGCGCTTTCCTGGTCATCTGGGCTCTGCCTTGGAGGGTCAAGTCCCTGGTTGAAACTGAGGCTCCTGCAAGTGCTCCCCAGGAATCCCAGCTGCTCACAGGTGTAGGCTGTAAAAGAAATAGACAGTGTTGTTGTGTGTGGGTGGGTGTGCATGCGTGTTTAACAGCAAACATCCCACTTTGAAAGGAGTCAGATTGGAATTGTCAGTTAAGCTGGAGAGGTGGCATCATGCTGTCCATGTACCTGCTGAATCCAGAACTAACTCCCCCATTGTTACCAGCCCCACTCTCTGCACATGAGATTCGACAGAACAAGGTGATGGCCAAGAGCTTGGCTGTCCGAGCTATCTATCAGTGAGGCCACTGCAACAGGGGATCCACCCCTTGGTCGGGGGAAAAATCTCATCAAGTTAGCCCCCAGCAGGACTGGGCAGCAAAGCCAGGGGACGTGGGCTGTTGGTAGAGAGCTCAGTGAGCTGTCCAGCCAGGCTTGGGCACTGGCTGCTTGGTTGTGGCTTCCTGGCAGCGTCTCCCAAGTTCCCTCCCACGGATCCCATCTGGGGGGAGCTGACTCCCAGAAAGCTGCACCACGTCTGCCCCAGGAGAAGGGCCCAAAGCCAGAACTGGTCTGAAAACCCTGGGCTCACTGGGCCCAGTTGGGGGTGGACCAACATTCCGCTCAGGTCATTTTGCTTATGCCCAGTGCCCCCTGGTTGTCACCTATGGCTTTTGGAAATTCAGACATTTTGTCGATCACTTGGAGAACAACAGGGAGGTCTTCGCATGAATTCTCCAGAGTCTCCTCAATTCCAAAGTCGTGAAAGAAAAAAAAGCCCGTTTTAGCTGAATAGTTATATTGATAGGAGCTTTGGCAAGGTTGGAGGCAGCTGGGGCTCTGAAATCACAGGGCCTCAACCTCACAAACTTTTCTTCAGCATGTGGAACACTTCATCAGCACTTATTGGATACTTTTATTTTATATACTGGATAAATGAGGTCTTTTAATCATACGCATAAATCTCATGAGAAAGTTAAGGCTTCAACAAATGGTGTTGGGAAAATTGGACAGCCACATGCAGAAGAATGAAACTGGACCATTTCCTTACACCACACACAAAAATAGACTCCAAATGGTTGAAAGACCTCAATGTGAGACAGGAGTCCTTCAAAATCCTAGAGGAGAACACAGGCAGCAACCTCTTTGACCTCAGCCGAAGCAACTTCTTCCTAGAAACATCGCCAAAGGCAAGGGAAGCAAGGGCAAAAATGAACTATTGGGACTTCATCAAGATAAAAAGCTTTTGCACAGCAAAGGAAACAGTCCACAAAACCAAAAGACAACTGACAGAATGGGAGAAGATATTTGCAAATGACATATCAGATAAAGGGCTAGTATCCAAAATCTATAAAGAACTTATCAAACTCAACACTCAAACTCAAAACTCAAAGAACAAAGAATCCAATCAAGAAATGGGC
>NW_028043243.1:0-450 GCF_054177405.1 Leptonychotes weddellii
GTAGAAAGACAACAAGGAGACCACAGTGTCATGAAAGTCAACAGAGGAGACCATTTTAAATGGACATGAATGTTACCAGTGTGAAATGTTATGGAAAAGTTAACTTAACTTAGAGGCAGAAACATGTCTGCTTGACATTTGTAAGGCTTTCAGACATTTTGGCAAAAGCAATGTAAGCAAATTTAATGAATGGTAGGGATTACCCTAAAACAGGGAAATGCATCTCAGAAGAGGACAGTTTTGTTTTGTTTTTTTTTTAAGATTTTATTTATTTGACAGAGAGAGAGAGACAGAGAGAGCACAAGCAGGGGAAACAGCAGAGGGAGGGGAGAAGCGGACTCCCCGCAAAGCAGGGAGCCTGATTCGGGGCTTGATCCCAGGACCCTGGGACCATGACCTCAACCGACTGAGCCACCCAGGCACTCCAAGAGGACAGGTTAGTAGAGGCCA
>NW_028043244.1:0-450 GCF_054177405.1 Leptonychotes weddellii
AGGGCGCTAAACCAACCATAGCTGTTCTTAGAAAACCCGTCGTGCCAGGAAACTCAAGGCTGGAACCAGTGCCCAGAGGAAGTGACTTTTTAAATCTAGGTTCTGATACCATGTTTGTTTTTGTTCTAATCATTTCTTTTAAGCCATCTCTATACCCAACGCGGGGCTCGAACCTACAACCCCGAGATCAAGAGTCGCGCGCTCTGCTGACTGAGCCAGCCAGGCACCCCCTGTTCTAATAATTTCTTTTCTTTTTTTTTTTTTTAAAGATTTTATTTATTTATTTGACAGAGACAGACACAGCAAGAGAGGGAACACAAGCAGGGGGAGTGGGAGAGGGAGAAGCAGGCTTCCTGCTGAGCAGGGAGCCCGATGTGGGGCTCGATCCCAGGACCCTGGGACCACGACCTGAGCCGAAGGCAGACGCTTAACGACTGAGCCACCCAGGCG
>NW_028043245.1:0-450 GCF_054177405.1 Leptonychotes weddellii
CCCCGAACCACAGCTGGACGTCGGACTCCCAGCCCGGACCCCGGGGCCAGCGGAGCACGGCCACCGGCCTCCAGTCCGGGGAGGAGTCCGGCCTGGAAAGGGGGCAACGTGGACCTGGCTGCAAGTTCGTGAGGGCGATGCTTGCTGGTACGTCGGTGTTTCTCGGCCAGTTAGTCTTCAAGTACAGAGCGCTTAAGCTTTTTTTTTTTTTTTAAGATTTTATCTATTTGAGAGAGAGCAAAGCAGGGGGAGCAGAGGCAGAGGGAGAAGCAGGCTCTCCACTGAGCAGGGAGCCCGACGCAGGGCCCAACCCCAGAACCCCGGGAATGACCCAAGCAGAAGGCAGACGCTTAACCGACTGAGCCATCCAGGCTCCCCAGGAGGGTTTTGAATAAAGAAATGGAAAGATTTATGGCTGTGTTGCAATTTAGACAAGAAAAAAAAAAAAAA
>NW_028043246.1:0-450 GCF_054177405.1 Leptonychotes weddellii
ACACACACACACACACACACAGGAATATTATGCAGCCATCAAAAAATTGAAATCTTGCCATTTGCAATGATGTGGATGGAACTAGAGGGTATTTTTTTTTAAAGATTTTTTTTTATTTATTTATTTGAGAGCGAGAATGAGAGAGAAAGAGAGAGCATGAGAGGGGGAGGGTCAGAGGGAGAAGCAGACTCCCTGCCGAGCAGGGAGCCCGATGCGGGACTCGATCCCGGGACTCCAGGATCATGACCTGAGCCGAAGGCAGTCGCCTAACCAACTGAGCCACAGGCGCCCCGGAACTAGAGGGTATTATGCTAAGTGAAATAAGTCAATCAGAGAAAGACAAGTATCATATGATCTCACTGATATGAGGAATTTGAGAAACAAGACTGAGGATCACAGAGGAAGGGAGGGAAAAATGAAACAAGATGAAACCAGAGAGGGAGACAAACC
>NW_028043247.1:0-450 GCF_054177405.1 Leptonychotes weddellii
AACTTTAGGTACAATGAAAATGAGAAAAAAATAACAATTTGGGAGAAACAAGTCGAGCCAAAGTCACCATCAAGCAGTCTAAAGTAATGTCCCACATCTCAATCCATTTTTGATCTTCCAAGAGCGTCTGTAGTTACAAAAATCTTTGACATACAACCATTGTACATGGAGAAAAGGAATAAACAAAAAATCAGCAGCAACCCACGTTGTGGAGGTAGGCAGGTTATTACACAGGGCTGGTTGAGGTTTGTGTATTTTTTTTTCCCAGTCATTTGTAATCATAATGGAAAAAAAGAACATTATCTACAAAATAGGAGGTTGCAGTGTGCAGGAAATGGAGCATGAAAGAGATTTGTGCTGTGATGTAGAGATTAGGAAGAACAACCCATGTGAATTAATAAATGGGATGCAAATATAGCACATTCAAGTGTAACTTCAGTGCAACTTCAA
>NW_028043248.1:0-450 GCF_054177405.1 Leptonychotes weddellii
GCCCCTCCACAGCGCCCCCAGTCCTGCCTCCAGGTAGGGGCTCCTCTCTGCCCTTTGTGCTTCTAAAACCACCAGCCGCTCCCAGTTGGCCTGCGCAACCCCGCCACTCCGGGTTTCCGTCCTGAGGGCTGCCCTAAAGTCCTTTCCCCTCCGCTACCGGTCTGCGAGTCTATGAGTCTGTGCCCCGTTTGCAGCGCACGAGGCTGTCGCTCACCGGTGGTGTAGGATCCCCACGGCCAGGCACCCTCTCGCTGCTGTTTATCCTCCAATATCTGCCCGCGGAATCATGGCTCCCCACTTAGTACCTCAAAACCAACCGCTTGTGATATTCTGTTTGTAGAGATCCAGATCTTCTTACATCTCAGGCTGGTTTCGTGGGTGCTCAGAGTGGTCTGGTAGATATCCAGCTCAATTCCAGGGACCAGTTGAAATAGGGTCCCCTACTCTTCC
>NW_028043249.1:0-450 GCF_054177405.1 Leptonychotes weddellii
ATCTCTCCTTCCAATTCCCCCTCCCCATTTTTCCCTTTCTTCTCCTAATGTCCTCCATGTTATTCCTTATGTTCCACAAATAAGTGAAACCATATGATAATTGACTTTCTCTGCTTGACTTATTTCACTTAGCATAATCTCCTCCAGTCCCATCCATGTTGATGTAAAAGTTGGGTATTCATCTTTTCTGATCTTCTGCCCATTTCTTAACTGGATTATTTGTCTTCTGGTTGTTGAGTTTTATAAGTTCTTTATATATTTTGGATACTAACCCTTTATCAGATATGTCATTTGCAAATATCTTCTCCCATTCTGCAGGTTGCCAACAGTTTTGTTTGTTTCCTTCACTGTGCAGAAGTTTTTATCCTGATGAAGTCCCAATAGTTCATTTTTGCTTTTGTTTCCCTTACCTCTGATGACGTGTCTAGTAGGAAATTGCCTCAGCTGAGG
>NW_028043250.1:0-450 GCF_054177405.1 Leptonychotes weddellii
TCCTGGATGCAGCAGAAAAAAATATTACTCTTATTAAACCTGAACCCCTGAGCATGAAATTAGGCCTATTTCTTCGTGAAAAACAAATAATGTTGAACTGTACTGTTTTATTTTATTTTTAAAGAAATACTTTTAAATGCCATAGCTTTAATTTATACTATGATAACTATTAAAATATATAATCCAGGTAAACCGAAACAAAGCAATAACCCACCTAAACAAGGTCTCTCTGGGTCTTCGGTAATTCCTAGGCGTGTACGTGGGTCCTGAGATAGGAGTGCTGGAACCGGCGCTCTGTGCTATGCGGAGCATCAGACGGTTTTAAACACGTACCCAGTCGTCTTAGGATTTAGGGGAAATCATGGTGGTGATTTCCTGGGGGATGGTTTTGTGCAGGATGAAACTGGAGGCAGAGCTAATCTTTTTAAGACACTCGAGCAATCCAGCAGA
>NW_028043251.1:0-450 GCF_054177405.1 Leptonychotes weddellii
AAAAAAAAAAAAAAAGAAAGAATGCCAAGGAATGAGACAAGAGGATGGAAAAAGATTTCTACTTTTTATTTCATACTTTCTCTACTATTTGAATTTTTTCATTAGTATGTATGTATTTTTGTAACTTTAAAAGTTATTGAAGGATAGATACAAATGTATTATTAATACAGTAGCATCACATTTAGCATTATCTTCACTAGGATTCACTTAAACTTAGTAAGAGTAGGTGGCAAAAGAGAAAAAATAAAGGGAGAGGGAACGTGCAGAAAGAAAGGAGGGGAGAGCAAGTGAGAACATATTAAATGGTATGGTGATTTCTGCCTTACCTTCCTCTCAGTTAGCTTGAACTTAACCCAAAGTAAATATGAAGGAGGTAATGTGAATTTGAACCATTTCTGGTCCCATGTGCTTTTCATGCTTTGAGTATCTAGTCATGCTGAGTGTGATTCT
>NW_028043252.1:0-9507 GCF_054177405.1 Leptonychotes weddellii
CTTTTTTTTTTAAAGATTTTATTTATTTATTTAACAGAGAGAGACATAGCGAGAGCAGGAACACAAGCAGGGGGAGTGGGAGAGGGAGAAGCAGGCTTCCCGCAGAGCGGGAAGCCGGATGTGGGACTCGATCCCAGGACCCTGGGATCATGACCTGAGCCGAAGGCAGACGCTTAACGACTGAGCCACCCAGGCGCCCTGAATCTAAGATCTTTAAAGCCACTGGAGTGTAGTAAAATCAGTTTAGTGGGTCAAGACTAGCACTGGAACAAAAATAGAAAACATCAGAGTGAAAAAAAAATATCCGAGTGCATCACAAGTATTTGTTTTCATAAAACATGGTTTCATTGATAGAGGCCTGTATGTACACACCAGGTCACAATGTTAAAACGTATATTTTAATGTGGGTCACAATAAAAGACCTTTGAAAGACATTGCCTCAAGTCCAACTACCATTTGATGTTTCAGTCTAATCTATATCTGCAGAACTGATAAGGTTTTGTTTTAAGACAGTCCAGCTGAGGAGAGCCTGGGTGGCTGTCGGTGGAGTGTTTGGTTTTGGCTCAGGTCATGATCTTGCGGTTGTGGGATGGAGCCCTGAGTCGGGCTCTGTGCGCAGTGCAGAGTCTATTTCAGATTCTCTCTCCCTCTCTTACTCACTCCCCCTTTTTCAAACAAATAAGTAGAATACTTAAAAAAAAAAAAAAAAAAAAGACAGTCCAGCTGTATCTTTGGACATTTTGTTAAAAAGCTCTTCAAGGTAACGAGAGACAAGAACTTCATGTGAAAAATGACTAAAAATATTTTGTCTCAATCTATTGCTTTAAATCTGTTTAAAAATTAAGCATGCTAGAAATATCGTATGTCTTACAGCATTAGAAACAGTGTTGCTCACTAGCTCATCAAGCTCATCACTAGCTTTGAAGATAAACACTCATAAGTTTACTATCATCATTATCATTAATAATATGTGAGTACCAACAGACCGAGTAAGGCAGCTTTAACGTCTGTAAATAGTACTAAAAACATTAACTTAATAATCATAGTGCCAGAAGTCTCTACGTAGTGCATGACCATGTTTTATACATCATTAGCTATGATTTTAAAAACAAAATCCAAAACTTTTTAAAAGGAGTTAACCTTAAAAAATGGCTAACTGATTCATTCTTTGAAAAAAGTCAAATTATGTTAATCGCAGTTGCTTGCTGTTTGAACATAACCTAAAAGAAAATGAGGGAATTGACACTAAGCTGAGAAATATCTAATGCATGCAGAATAAAATCCCAAATCAGGCAGGATTAACAAAATTGTGATTAAGCTGTAAACTGTGACCTCCCCAATATCTTGATGTATTCTGGATAAGGAATTAATGTCATTTAAACTTGTCACTACAGTGATTTTTGAATGGCCCCCTGTACAAGCCTTTGAGATATTTCAGAGCAAGAATTTTCCATAGTAACTTCCTAGTCAATCTTCAATATAAATATTTTATTAATTGCTAATTATGTGCCAAGCTCTCTAGAAAGTTCTAGGAACTTGAAAATTAATAATTCATAGTTCCTAAACCTAAGAGCTTCACAGACTTGGAGGAGAGACAAAAACTTATAGTTGTGTGGTGTGGAGCAGAGGTAGAAGGATGTGTGGATCACTATACTGCCCAGAAGTTAGAAGCTGGCTGATGTCCAAGCTGTTTTAAAAAATGACTTTGAAAAATGAACAAGGTGGAATGAACATTCCTGGAGGAGGAAACTCACATGTGTAAAGGGCAAAAGTGCCAGGAGATATAGCTGGAGAGATGGGTTGCTACATAATGGAGCGATTCTTATGTTAAAAAATTTAAATTGTATCCAATATACAAAACAAAACCAATGAAGATGGTTAGGGAAGAGACATGATCAGATTGGTCTTGGATGGTGTAAATGATGGAGACTAGTTGAGGTGAGTCTAAGTATAAATTGAAGGCCTGAAAAAAAGTGTAGGGCATTGTCAACAAATGTTTGTATGCACATCACTGTACATCACATATTAGGAAAACGGTTCCTCTATTAAAAAAGGACTTATATTTCAGCATTTTAGACAAATAGTAAAAGATATAATAATCTAGAGGAACTACAGGCATGTTAGGGAAGGACTCCCTGAGAAAGTGACACTGAGGGATGCCTGGGTGGCTCAGTTGGTTATGTGTCTGCCTTCGGCTCAGGTCATGATCTCAGGATCCTGGGATGGAGTCCCATCGGGCTCCTTGCTCAGGGAGGAGCCTGCTTCTTCCTCTGCCTGCTGTTCCCCCTGCTTGTGCGCTCTCTCTCTGATAGATGATAGATAGATAGATAGATAGGTAGATAAAAGAAAGTGACACTAAAATGGAGACCTGAAGGAAAAATAGGATTTTAAAGATCTGAACTGAGTTGAAGTACCTCCGGTGTTTCTCTGTAGATTCTGTGTAATCCCTAAGTACTCCTAAAGAGAACCAGCTTCTTTTGCCCTCACTATAAATCTATTAAAAGACCTAAATGTTTATTAAATTAAAAAATAATCATGTAATGAGGACAAGATTAAGTCTCTCATGTCTTCTCCCATAGAGAATATTTGCATCATTTACGTTGTATTATAATTACTTGAGAATTTGGAAGAGAACCAAATGAAAGGACAGAGATTTAAGAGCAAAGAGGGAGATGCTGCAAACAGAAGGGAATTAAAGATTGAATAATTTAAAATACAAAATGCTTTAGAAAGTTCAAATAAAGTATCAGCACAGTCCATTTAGCACAATATTTTGGAGGTCCCTATTAACTTGTTTGCAATTTCAGTGAGAAAAGAACAGTAGGCGGAAATGAGGCTGCAGATTGTGGACTTCCTATCAAGAAGCTTAGTAGAGAAGTAATGCTGCATGAGGGATTTTTGTTGGTTTAATTTACTAAGGAAGGGAGAATACATTGGGTTTTCAAAATCCTCTGTAGGAAAGAAAACGCAACTTGTTGAAACTTATTACTATAGACATAAGCAGTATCAGTAACTTGTAATAGTATTTACTCCAGATACCTGCATATATATAACAAAGCTAATGTTAACATATTTATACTTATCACTAAGAAACAACACTGAATGCATATAAACTCTTGATCTCTGGAGAAGATGTAAACTTTTAAGGTATGAACCAATCACTTCTGATCATTTCTTCCAACCTATGACTAAGAGAAGATGAGGACTGAAACTTTTTTTTTCCAAAGAAAGAGGTCAGAGAGACAAATAACATTTAAAACATTTTATTATTTAATAGATTACCACCCACATAGTTCAGTGATGTTTTCACATTCTAATTGTATTTGTAATGATAAATGTAACTAAAGAGAAGTTTAAACAGCCCTATATTCTTTACAGGCCTAACAGTTTGTTTTGCTTACCAATTTTCTGGCAAAATCTCTCCACCACCTATTTTCTGTGTGCTGGTTACTATGCTGTGACTAATAAAATCAGCATCCTTCTTCTTCAGTCTTGCCAGTTCATACCTCCCCCCAAGGCATAAGAACAAGTTAGTCTCTTAATTTTCACTTCTCTGCTCTATCTTGCTGGGAGTATAAAACTGGAGCCTAAAAAAAAAAACTGAACAAGTGAAATGACTTGCCAAAGACAAGATTCTCTCTGGGATATGCAGGAGTGTAAAATTAAAAAGAAAGTGGTAAAAATAAGGTCTTCTCAAACATAACTTTCAGAAACGGGTGTGAAGGAAACTGAAAATCCCTAATGCTTACCAGTCGTTCAATGTTTTAAGTCAGTTTCCACGTGACAAATGAAGGATTGGAAATTTTGCTTCCTAATAGTATTTATTCTGTTTTGGTGCTCTTGAAAACGGTAACAATACTTATTTTTTATGCAAACCCAACTCAAGAGCCCTCTGACATTGGGAGCACCTCTAAACTTTGACTCGTACCATATGTCTGGATATGAAAGGAATTTAAAGAGTATTATATAATTATTCTACGTGTAACTTCTGCTAACCACATTTTAATATTCAAAGCCTTGTGGCTTCAAGTCATCGCTTCTGAGTGTTCATCTTCAGAAATTCAGAATTCCACCGAAATTGTTTCCCGCCCATTAGAGTACTCATGCTAACCCACTCGAGAACAAACTCAGCATTTATAGAGCTGAAAATTGGTGGTCTTGCCGCTTACACCTTCATTCCAATCGACCAAACCTTAACTCTCTTGTCTCTCGGGCGTTTTCTTTGCCTTACCTGGTCTGAGGAAAAATTGTGCGGCCCCACACTCAACAGAGTTACCCGAGACACTTATCAGCCGCTCGCAGTCCCAGCGGTGGGGGTATGGTGGTGGTGGCAGTCTAGCCTGCCCCGCCGCACGGCCAGGTTCGTCATCCTCTTACAGACCTTGGCCCAGCGTGCGGGCAGGCGACGAGGACACGGAACCTCACTGGGCCCCGCTCCTCCGCGACAGGTTGAAAGAGGTAAGCTGTTTAACCTGGTGCTAATCCAAAATTCGGCGGGGTCGGCCCAACCCAGGCCAACTCGCTGTAGCAAGGAAGGTCAAGATCACCTTGGGGCAGTGAGCGCCCGGACTACAGCTTGCACAGCAACAGGCCGCCCCAGCGCTCTCCCCGGGTCACAAGAGGACAGCCAACTCACAGGCCTGCCGACGGCGACTGTGGGCGGAGTCACCCCCCTTACCGGCTGCCTGCCGACTTCCGGACCTGCGCGCGCCTCTCCGCACCGCCCGGGCCACCGGGTGCACCCCTCCCCCCGCCCACCGTTTCCCGGCATGCTCCGCGGAGGAAGGGACGGAGTCGACAATAACAAACCGAACCGCGGCCGTGTCCGCGGCCCTGCCGAGCCCTCGGCGCTGCCTTGGGGTCCTCGAGTCGCTCCGGCCCCTCGGCTCTGACTGGCCGCGGCCCCCTGACCCCCGGCCCCCGACCCAGAGCCGAGGGGCCTGACAGCGACCCCGCTCCGCCCTGACCCCTCCCTCCCGCCTGGAGTTTGGGGCCGCGACCGGCACCTGGGACGCCGGCGGTTGTGTCGGTTGGCGGTGCCCGATGGGCGGTTGGTAGCCGCCGCCGAGTAGAAGGCGGCGGCGGAAGATGGTACCAGGGGCTGCCGGCTCTGCTGCTGCCGCCGGCGAAGGAGGAGGTGCTGCCAGGTAAGTGCCGTCGCTGCCCGTGGCCCCTTCCCCCATCTGGCACCGGGGCCGCTCGGGGAGCCTGGGCACAGGGGGCCGGGGACGCCTGGGTCCCCACCGGGCGGAGCGCCGCCCGCTTGCAGGTGTGTGTGCCAGCGGGTCCGGCGCATCCGGCGCGGCAGGTGTTGCCCTGCGGCCGCCTCCCTGGCGCGACAGCCCCTGAGGAGACACGCGGTTTGAGTCGAAGCCCCACTGGGCTGCGGGAGGTGTGGGGCGGGCTCGCCCGGTGCAGGCCTACCTGCGGCTTCCTCGGCCGGGGCCGCCACGGTCCCTCCCTGTACGCGCCCCGGGCAGCCCCGGGTCGAATTTCGGGAGTGGCCGAGGGCGAGGGACGCCGAACCCACCGGGACGTGTCCTCCCTTGTCGTCACCGCTGCCAGGCTTAGGCTTCATGCTGTCTTTGACTTGAGAAACCGGGGAGTGGAATTGGGCCGAGGCCGAACGAAGCGCACAGCGGGAGGATCGGAGAGATGCCTTTGTCCCGATCCCGGTGTGCGAGGATCGGTATAAAGTTACTCCTAGGAATGACTCAGCCTCCGCCAGCCCCACCGATAGATTTGGGATGGGGTGTGTGTGCGGATTTCACAACTTCCTTAGTAGAAGCAGGACAACAACAGGAGAAATGGCAGCTTTTGAGGGGAATAGTTTCTTCCACCGCCTGGTGGATGTAGTATGTTTATTGTTTATGATTTCGTAATCTAGTCTTTTCCATCATGACTCTTTAAAGTGTGGTCATACCACGAAGTGGTGTGTGCCTGGATGCCGAGAAGACTAATGTGCTCACTGTTGGTAGAGTCTCATTACTACACAAGTCATTAAGCTAGATAACAATGTTTGCCTCAAGTTTACTATACATAGAGCAATGATTTGGGCCTTATGAAAATGTGCTTGTCATTTTATTGTATAGTTTCTAGGTTTTTGTGTGTTGATGCTGATTGTTGGAGTTATCCGAAGGGTTGGAAAGTTAGCAATTTAGGAGGAGACGACTTTTAATATAGACAAATCTGGGTTTAATCAAGAATCACATTATTGTATTTCGATATTTGATACAAAGAGGGTCTTTCCCATTTTGATAAGATATTACTGTGGGAAGCGAAAGTACCATAAGGATTTTATTTTGGGGGTTATTTGGTTTGTAAGCTAGGGGTGAGAAGATATGTTTGCTTTCTGTATTTAATGTTGTAATAGAATGTGGCCTAAATGAACACATTTTCTCAGTAACATTCCTGTTATGGTTTTTTTTAATTTTAGTGTTGTGTTTAAAGCCTAGATAGTTTTATAAAAGAGATGTTTTATGTTGGTGTTTTTGTTGATAAATATCTGTTGATGGAAATTAGATATGGATTCAGTCCACTTTTTAAAAGTAATTTTATTTAGTTGATTTTGAATCTTTTGTTAGTCAAATTTAGGATTAATTATTGGCCTAGTTCTTCTGCTGTTGTTGGATGACAGGGAAGACGGTGAAGCAGTACTCTTGTCTCAGAAAAATTTTCTGGCCCTTGCTAACAAATACAAGTTCAGAATGGGTGGCAGATTGACTTTTAGCAAATCAAATTCATAAGATCCAAAAGGGCAGAGGACACAAGACCTTTGTTTTTGAAAAGCCACACTTCTGAACCTAAGTTTTTATTATGTAAGCTTGAGAAGAGCTTTTATTTGGTTTCTGATTTTGAGACTGTCTTTAAATTTTCATGCATTCAGCAAATGTTTGAGCACTTGCTATATGCTTTAGTTTGCAGTTGTATGTAACTACAATTTTTTTTTTAAACAGGAATATCTAGTAAAATGTTCTTGTTTGGATAATGCTATTCTCTAACCCATGTAAGTCTTTCGTTTGTAGTATAGATAATAGTGGCTGAAGAAACTCAAGTGAAAGGGGCACCTGGGTGGCTCAGTCGTTAAGCGTCTGCCTTCAGCTCAGGTCATGATCCCAGGGTCGAGCCCTGCATCGGGCTCCCTGCTCACCGGGAAGCTGCTTCTCCCTGTCCCACTCCTCCTGCTTGTGTTTCCTCTCTCGCTATCTCTCTGTCAAATAAATAAATAAAATGTTAAAAAAAAAAAAAAAAAAAGAAACTCAAGTGAAAATCTAGCAGTCCCTTTCTACACACATTCATTCATACAGTTATTACTTACTTACAACAGACAGGTGAACCAGTTATTACAAGGAAGATAAGAATGTGTAAGAAATTGTTTTTGCTTTATAGGAAATTGGAGTCCTGTATAAATATAATTACACTATTGCATTATTACAACTTTGAAAGAAAGTTACCAAAGGGGATTTGGGTTTTTATGGAGTGTAGGGGGATATTTTTAGAAGCAGGCTCTGACATGGATAAGTCATTTCACTTTTCTTTAAGAGAATGGCCTAGTCACCTCAACAAATTTGGCTTGGGATTTATCATGTACCTACTTGCACCTACTATGTGCCAGGCACTGGTCAAGAAATGCTGGGAATTTGGCAGTGAACATTCAAGAAAAATATGGAGTAAGAGATATATGCTAGGAAGGGGAAAAAAAAAAAACAGAAGGGAGGAGATGAGTATCAGGATTGGGGGGTTTAGATAAAGTGGCAAGGAAGTCCTCACTGGTAACTTTGGAATAAAGACCCAGGAGAAGTGAGGAGGCTAGCTGTGTGACTGGGACAAGAACATTCTTGACAGCACGAATAGTAAATGGGAAGGCTCTTGAGATAATTGGCATATACAAGAAAAAGTGAAAAGGTTACTGAGGGTGGACTAATAGAAATGAGCGGGCACTGAGAATGGTGATAGTGAGGGCTCTACAGAGACTCAGGGTTTTGTGGGTAAATAGTAAGGAAACAGTCATGTACTGTAACCCTGCATGTGCAAAGGCACAGAGGTTTGTTCCAAGAAACCCAGCAAGGCTAGAAGGCAGCTTGTACCTACATTCATTTATGTTTTCAAGAAATGTTAAACCCCTACAACACACAGTTTTAGCTCCTGCAACATGAATAATGAATAAGAACTTTGTATGTCAGCTTTGTATATAAGATTGTAGGAAATTTTGAACTATGGGAAATTTTAAAGAAGGTAAATTGTAATGCTGGCTGCTTTCAGACACTGTAATAGATATAATGCTAGAGAAGCAGATTGTAGAGTGCTAGGTGGAAGATGTGTACTTACTGTTGTAGATAAAAGTATGTAAATTTTAATTATCACATTTCTGATTTGTTTATTATTGTGGGCCTAATAAACCTAATTGCCTGTAAGTAAACTTCTGTTGTGTGGTCCCTGAGAGAATGGCATTTCTTTCCATCCCTCAGTAAAGTTGAGGTCTTTTTAAATTACTTTTTCCTAGTATGTGAGTGCTTTCATGCACCCCTTCATTGGTTTGTTTCTTTCACAGCTGTTTAGTGAGTACCCTGAGGATTATGGAGTGACACCCCACCCTCCTTCCCTCTCCCATGATTTTGCTGTCTTTTGAATTCTCGAATTTTATTGGCTTGTAATTATGTTAAGGGATGAAAATAATTGTGACCCATTTCCATTTCTTTGTTACTGGTTTGGGACTATGCGCATTATTTTTTTCCCTCATATTCTACACATAATAATTGATCAGCAAGTATCCAGAAAAATCTGTTGAAATATTAGTCAGATCAGTACCATACTTTTAATATACCCATGGTTGCTTTAGCCGTTATTCTGCAAATTCCAGTTGTGCACATCCTTTTTTTGATATTGCTGTATGTTTACATATAGTTTAATAGAATGAAGCTAATTCAGTATTTACTATATATAATTTTGATTTCATTTTTAAACTAGGTGACTATTATAAAATGAAGCATAGAACTATAACACTTTTGCTATAGACATAATTAGGTGAATCTTAAGAGTTTAGAAAACCTGTGTTCACATTTAAAGGGAGTGCCATACCTATCAGATAAAGGGCTAGTATCCAAAATCTATAAAGAACTTATCAAACGCAACACCCAAAGAACAAATAATCAATCAAGAAGTGGGCAGAAGACATGAACATTTTTCCAAAGAAGACATCCAAATGGCCAACAGACACATGAAAAAGTGCTCAACATTGCTTGGCATTAGGGAAATCCAAATCAAAACCTCAAGGAGATACCACCTCACACCAGTCAGAATGGTTAAAATTAACAAGTCAGGAAACGACAGATGTTGGTGAGGATGTGGAGAAAGGGGAACCCTCCTACACTGTTGGTGGGAATGCAAGCTGGTGCAGTCACTCTGGAAAACAGTATGGAGGTTCCTCAAAAAGTTGAAAATAGAGCTACCATACGACCCAGCAATTGCACTACTGGTATTTACCCCAAAGATACAAATGTAGGGATT
>NW_028043253.1:0-450 GCF_054177405.1 Leptonychotes weddellii
CAGTTTTTCTGTGGTGTTCCATGAAAATGGTGTTCCATAAAAATATCTAGTTTAGCTAGAACATTAGTCGCCTGAGTGCTTTTCATAGGAACAGTTAACATAGTTTGGTGTGTAGCAGAAGTGCTGTATGGATACTTATCATTTTTTTCACACAGAATATTAAGACAATGTGGATTTAAATTTCAAAATTCAATAAACTAAGCATTTTTTTTAACTGCTCCTTTAAAAACATTACTTATGAACACTATTTTTTAAATTATTTATTTCTTTAATTACTGCTAGCATGTAGTAGTAAAGAACACAAGGACGATTAGTACGCATTAATATTATTTTCTTGATTTGTGCCCCGGCAGTTTTTTTTTTTTTTAAAGATTTTATTTATTTATTCATGAGAGATAGAGAGAGAGGCAGAGGCAGAGGGAGAAGCAGGCTCCCCGCGGAGCAGGGAGC
>NW_028043254.1:0-450 GCF_054177405.1 Leptonychotes weddellii
ACCCAGTACCCTGGGATCATGACAGGAGCCAAAGGTAGATGCTTAACGACCGAGCCACCCAGGCGCCCCTTTTTAAAAAGATTTTATTTATTTATTTCATTGGAAAGAGAGAGCGAACTTGAACAGGGGGAGGGGCAGAGGGAGAGAGAGAATCCCAAGCAGACTCCATGCTCAGCATGGAGCCTGACACAGGTCTCAATCTCATGACCCTGAGATCTTGACCTGAGCTGGAACCAAGAGTTGGACACTTCACCGACTGAGCCACCCAGGCGCCCTTGAGCAGGTGCTTAAAGACTTCTATAGATAAGAGAAGCTCACATGCTGTTTAGAGTTTTTAAGTGGAGCAAAATGAGAGGCAGGTCTGTGGGAGAATGCTTCAGGTATTGGGGATGGGCAGAATAGTCAATCAATTAGATTGTTTCATCAGGAAGGAGTGTAGAAGATTGAAGC
>NW_028043255.1:0-450 GCF_054177405.1 Leptonychotes weddellii
CCTTTACCAAATCTATGTCTTGAGGATCACTCCTACACCAAATGCCACCATATCCAGCTTTTCATTGGTTAACCCCCCTTGGATGCCCTCTTGGCTCTTCTAGTCCAGTAGATAAATCGTTCCTTTCTTACTACTGACAATTTCCTTGAGAATCATTATTGAATACAGGAGAAGGAAACCTAGAATTTTGATAATATGGCAGTAAGAACTGTGAACAGTGTGAGACTTTCTCCTGCTTCTCACTGAATGAGCCATATTATCAAAATTCTAGGTTTCCTTCTCCTGTATTCAATAATGATTCTCAAGGAAATTGTCAGTAGTAAGAAAGGAACGATTTATCTACTGGACTAGAAGAGCCAAGAGGGCATCCAAGGGGGGTTAACCAATGAAAAGCTGGATATGGTGGCATTTGGTGTAGGAGTGATCCTCAAGACATAGATTTGGTAAAGG
>NW_028043256.1:0-450 GCF_054177405.1 Leptonychotes weddellii
AAATAACTTAGGTTCAGTATGGCTAAATGGTTCTTGCAATGAACAATATTATTTTGTTTAAAAGCACTGAATGAATTAGCTAAAAATAAACATGTATTTTTGATGAGTTATGTGAGATTATGAACTTTTAAATGTATATATAACAAAATAAGATATACTTTTTTAAAAAGTTAATATTCTAAATAAAGTTAGAAAAACAGATTTTTAATGAAAATGAGTCAAAGTTGCATAGATTTAGAAAATTGGGTAATGTATTACTAGGCATGTAGTACATATTATATAATACTAAATGAATTTGTTACCATCTAAAGCCTTTGAGGTAAGAATGGAAATGAGCAGATAAGGGTCTTGGTACTTTTTAGGTTGAAGATTGTTCTGTAAAGTCTGGAATCAGTAATTAGTAAATTGATGAAATAATTATTGAGGAAAGAACAGACTTCATTAAATACA
>NW_028043257.1:0-450 GCF_054177405.1 Leptonychotes weddellii
TATAAAATGGAGAAATTTCATGGATGGAACACTCACTTCACTGTTCGGTAATACGACTAAACCTTACTTTGAGACCTCATCTATTACTCTGAGCCAGAGAGTGAACATCTGATGCAGGAAGAGGGGTCCTAAAAAGCCACCCTCAATGTCCCATACCTTCTTTGATTATGCTCCTTGATTGCTTTTATCTTTGAACATCAATTAGTAAAGCATGAAAATGAGTAAGATCTCTGACTTTAAAAAAGTAATTCAGGGGCGCCTGGGTGGCTCAGTCGGTTAAGCCACTGCCTTCGGCTCAGGTCATGATCCTGGAGTCCCTGGATCGAGTCCCGCATCGGGCTCCCTGCTCGGCAGGGAGTCTGCTTCTCCCTCTGACCCTCCCCCCTCTCATGTACTCCCTCTCTCTCATTCTCTCTCTCTCAAATAAAAATAAATAAAATCTTAAAAAAA
>NW_028043258.1:0-450 GCF_054177405.1 Leptonychotes weddellii
AGTTTAATTTTATCTGTAGATTGAAAAACTGTTGTGAGTAGTGTCTCAGACCAGTGAGGATATCTTGAGATCTCTAGATTGTGATGAAGCAAGTGTTTTTGTTTTGTTATTTATTGAGTCTACTAATGGGATGCTCACGCTAAGACAATTTGCCTGTTCTGTGTGCCCATGGCTTGGGAGTTGTATGAATTGTTCTCTCTGGTCTCTGACTCACTTCGTTTGGAAGACTGTGTTAATGCTGATACCATGTTCTTTTTTTTTTTTTTTTTAAAGATTTTATTTATTTATTTGAGAGAGAGAGAATGAGAGACAGAGAGCACGAGAGGGAAGAGGGCAGAGGGAGAAGCAGACCCCCTGCTGAGCAGGGAGCCCGATGTGGGACTCGATCCCGGGACTCCAGGATCATGACCTGAGCCGAAGGCAGTCGCTTAACCAACTGAGCCACCCAGG
>NW_028043259.1:0-450 GCF_054177405.1 Leptonychotes weddellii
CATTTTCCCTTGCCAACTGGAACAAATTATTGATGTGGATTTGGGTGGATATTTAACTTGTCCGATGCAGTTTCAACGGTGAAGAGTTCAAACCCGGCTTTTAAGTCTAGGATAATGAAGCTATTGATCAAGCATTAAATAATGTGTGAGCGTAATGACCGGCTCATCTCGCTGTTGCTAAGCCTCCCTGAAATTCTCAATCTGTGGGTGATAAAAAATACTGATTCAGTTCCTCAAAATAATTGCACATAGAATTGCCATAGGATCCAGCAATCCCACTTCTGGCTGTCTACTCAAAATAGTTGAAAGCAGATATTTGCATGCCTATGTTCAAGCAGCATACTCACAAGAACCAACAGGTGGAAACAGCCCAAGTGTCCATTGACAGGTGAATGGATAAAAAAAGCGGTGATATATATATGTATACACACACACACACACACACACACA
>NW_028043260.1:0-450 GCF_054177405.1 Leptonychotes weddellii
ACATCAAAAACTAATGATATAATATATGGTGATTAACATAATAAAATAAAATTTTTAAAAAAAGAAAAAAGTTTTGGAATAAATCTTGCCATCCCATTTTGTCTTATAATTTTTTTAGGGGTGGGGAAGTGCAGAGGGAGAGAAAGAGAATCTTAAGCAGGCTCCACCCAGCATGGAGCCCAGAGCATGGCTCAATCTCACAACTCTGGGATCATGACCTGAGCTGAAATCAAGAGTCAGACGCCCAACCGACTGAGCCACCCAGGCACCCCTTATCAAATTATAAGATAATTTGAGAAATCTTACCTGAACCAATAGATAAGGTCTTTAAGACCTTGGATTATTCTGTGATTCTGTTGGGAAAACTCCCTTTTCCTAGGGAACCTCTTTTATAGCTGCATGGGTTCCTTCAAATGCGAACCACTCCATTAGAACCAGAACTGTCTCTCA
>NW_028043261.1:0-450 GCF_054177405.1 Leptonychotes weddellii
CCTCTTCTTAAAAGATATTGTTCTTTTTTTTTTTTTTTAAGATTTTTATTTATTTATTTGACAGAGAGAGAGATAGCGAGAGCAGGAACACAAGCAGGGGGAGTGGGAGAGGGAGAAGCAGGCTTCCTGCCGAGCAGGGAGCCCGATGTGGGACTCGATCCCAGGACCCTGGGATCATGACCTGAGCCGAAGGCAGACGTTTAACGACTGAGCCACCCAGGCGCCCTAAAAGATATTGTTCTATGTGTATATGTGTGTGTGTGTGTGTGTGTGTGTGTATGGTTTATTTTATATAGTTATATATATGTTACATATGTAACATACATATATGTTTGGAGGTGGGCTCCAAAATATTGTGTGTGTGTGTATATATATATTCATACATTGTGTATATATATACACATATATATGTTACATATGATATATATGTGTGTGTGTGTGTATAAGTTA
>NW_028043262.1:0-450 GCF_054177405.1 Leptonychotes weddellii
AGAAAAAAAACTGAAAAGACCTTAAGTTTATACCTCAGGCTGATCCTTAATACTTGGTATAAATAAATGAAAATGAAAAGATGGAAAAAGATATTCTTTTTTTTTTTAACCATTTTTTTTATTCTTATGTTAATCCCCATACATTACATCATTAGTTCTAGATGAAGTGTTCCATGATTCATTGCTCGTGCATAACACCCAGTGCTCCATGCAGAACGTGCCCTCCTCAATGCCCACCACCAGGCCAACCCATCCTCCCACGCCCCTCCCCTCTAGAACCCTCAGTTTGTTTTTCAGAGTCCATCGTCCCTCATGGTTCATCCACCCCTCCGATTTCCCCCGCTTCATTCCTCCCCTCCCGCTACCTTCTTCTTCTTTTTTTTTTTTTCTTAACATATATTGCATTATTTGTTTCAGAGGTACAGATCGGAGATTCAACAGTCTTGCACA
>NW_028043263.1:0-9506 GCF_054177405.1 Leptonychotes weddellii
GCCTGGGTGGCTCAGTTGGTTAAGCGACTGCCTTCGGCTCAGGTCATGATCCTGGAGTCCCGGGATCGAGTCCCACATCGGGCTCCCTGCTCGGCGGGGAGTCTGCTTCTCCCTCTGACCCTCCTCCCTCTCATGCTCTCTGTCTCTCATTCTCTCTCTCTCAAATAAATAAATAAAATCTTAAAAAAAAAAAAAAAAACACAACCAACAGCAACAGAGAAGTAGGGCTTACTCTACCAGAAATCAAGGCTTCTTACAAAGTTATGGTAATTAAATCAACAAGATACTAGCACGGGGTAGTAAAGAAGAACCAAAGGAGAAAAACAGAATGAACTGATGAATGTAAATATAAAAACTTGCTATATGACAGAGGTGGCTTTAAAATGAGTGGGGAAAAGGAACTATTCAGTAAGTGTTATTGGGACTACTGGCTACATGTACAGAAAAATATAAAATCACCTCCCCCCATCATTTCACACTATATATAAAAATAAATTCCAGAAGGACTGAAGTCCTAAGTGTATAAAGCAAAATGTAAAATCTTTTCAAAAGGCAATATAGGTGAATTTCTGCTTCTGGTCATCATACACTATAAACAATTAGAAAACTGGACAAAATATATGAATCAACTGTTTTCTGACATCAAACAACAAGCAGTGAAGGACTGTAATGTCTGAGAGAAAGGAAACAAATGAAGTGGGGTCTTATAATTACTTCAGCTTTCTGCTTGGAGGCACCCTCTGGACTCTGCTACAGGGGAAGGAATTCAAACAGAGCATGGCACTCCTATTCAATTGAGAAGACAGAGACAGAATTCAGAGAGGCTAAGGGGACTGGAGTTTGCAGGGCACAATACAGGAGAGGAAGGAGCTTTGCACAGAAAAATCCCTAGAAATATGTATAGGTATCCTCTTCAGTCTTTATTTGCAACTAACTTGTGCCTAGAGTGAGACGCAAAGAGGCTGGATTAAGGACCAACTACCAGGGAAATAACAACTCCAGGAAGCAATAAGTGGAATAATTCCATACAGAGAGCAATAAGTGGAACAATTCTCTCACAGAGAGCTGGGAGATGTCGGAATTCTAACAGGCAGAGTGAAGAGAATTTATTGAACACTGAGGCCATTCAGTAGATACCCCAGAAGGAACACAGTGTGATATTAAAGCTAAAGTAGCCCTAGCATATAGACTATTCTAGACCCACCCTAACAAATTTTAAAAACATGCTTCAAATGGTTCACAGGTTACTTAGTTGGCTGCCAAAACAAAACTTAACTCTCTTTAAAAGAAGACAACATAATCCAGTCACTAAACAATGTCTAGCATCCAATAAAAAATTACTAGGCATGTGAAAATGTGATCTAGAACCATGAGAAAAATGAGTCAATACAACAGAAACAACAAAGATGATAAAACTATTATAGAACAATTTAAACAGTTATTTTTAAAAAGTAAAGGATTTAATGGGAATGTAATGACCTATGGCATATATAAAAAGAACCAAATACAACTTGTGAAAATGAAAAATACACATTTGAAATGAAAATTTCATTAGATGAGATTAATATCAGAATAGACACCAAAGAAGATAAAAATAGGCAAACATGAAGACATAAGATTTGAATACATAGAATAGCAGCAAAGTGAAGCAGAAAGAAAAAAAACCTTTAAAAAAAATGAACAGACTCTTAGTGACCTGTGAACAATATCAAGCAGTCTAACACATCTATACATGGAAACAAATAAGGAAGAGGAGGAGGGGCTTCTTGGGAGAAATAATGATCCAAAACACCCCAGATTTGATGAAAAGCGTCCACCCATACATAGAAGAATCTCAAAAACCCCAAACAGAATAAGCATAAATAAATCATACTTAAATAGCTGAAAACAAGTAATGAGGCAACTATTTATTTATTTATTTATTTAAAAGGCACACTACAACATTACATATAGAGATTACAAAGATAGTAGTTAATGCTGACTTCCGGTCAGAAACAAGTGATCAAGAAGAAAATGCATTAACATCTTTGAATGCTGAAAGAAAAAAATTTCAATTTCTAATTCTACATCCAACAAAGTAATCTTCAAAACTGTTTGTCCGAATCTGTCTTTATTTTACTTTAATTTTGAAGGTTACCTTTGCTGGATATAGAATTATACATTGATCTTTTTTTCTTTCACCATTTCAGAGAATATGTCACTAGCAGACCTTCGCATCAAGAAATGGTAAAAGAGTTCTACAGCTGAAGGAATATGACACTAAACGGAAATCTGATTAACACAAAGGAGGGAAGAGAGGTAGAAAAGGTAAATAGGTTGATAAATATAAGCCTTCCCTTTTCTTGTTTTTTAAAATATTTCTTTAAAAGATACTTGACATTTTAAAGCAGAATTTGAAGTTTATAACACATATAGAAGTAAATTATATGATAACAATTGCACAAAGCACATGAAGAGGTAAAAAGGAAGTACGGTATTGAACTATGTATTATGCATACACAATGTATGATTCTTACATTGTACCTAAAATAGTTTAATATCACTAGAAGCCAGACTGTGATAAGTAAGATGCACCAAAAAACCCCCTAGATCATGACAAAAAATAAAACGAAGAAGTGTTGTTAATCAGTCAATATAGAGTAGAATAATAAAAATACTTAAACGAAAAGAAGACAGGAGAGAGGAACAAAAGAACAATGAATATGGAACAAAAAGAAAACAAATAGTAAGATGGCAGACTTAAGCCTAACCATATCAATAATTAAATATAAATGGTCTAAACACTAAAAGGCAGAGATTGTCATACTGGATTAAAAAGCAAGATAAAATTATATGCTATTTAAGAAAGACTTTAAATATAAAAACACATATAGGTTAAAAGTAAAAAAAGAAAAATATATATCACTCAAATACACATAAGAAACCTGAAGTAGCTACATTAATATCATACAATGTAGAGAATATTATTGCAGATAAACAAGAACATTACATAATGATGAAAGGATCACTCCATCAGGAAGACATAAGTATTATATGCACTTAATAACACAGATTCAAAATGCATGAAACAAAAATTAACTTAACTAAAAGGAGAAATAGATAAAATTACAATCACAGTTGGAGCTTTCTATATTCCTCTCTCAGTAATTGATAATATAAGAAAACAGAATATCAGTAAGGATACAGGGAACTTGAACAGTATTATCAGCCATCTTGACATAATTGACAGAGAAGATTACATTTAATAATAGAAGAATACACAGTCTTTTCTTTTTAAAAAAAATTTATTTATTTGAGACAGAGTGTGCACATGCATGTGTGAGTAGGGGGAGCGGGAAGTGGGGGGAGAGGGAAAGGGAGAGAATCCCAAGTAGATTCCACACTGAGTGAAGCCAGGCCTGGGGCTAGATCCCATGACCCTGAGACCATGACCTGAGCCAAAACCAAGAGTCCAATGCTTAACCAACTGAGCCACCCAGGTGCCCCAGAATACAGTCTTTTCAAGTGCATATGGATCATTCACCAAAATAAACTATTGATGTTATTTAACACAAGTCTCAATAAATTTTAAAGGATTGAAATCATAGATGTTTTCCAACCACAAAATATTAAATTAAAAATCAGTAACAATAATATATCTATTCACAAATATTTGGAAATTAAGTAATACAGTTTTAAATAATCCATGAGTAAAGAAGAAATTGCAAAAAAATTAGATAATGTGTTGAACTGAATAATGGAAATGTAACATACTAAATTATTGGTACACAGCTAATGTGGAGTGGAGTGCACCTAAATGGTGCTTAGGAAAATTAAGAGCTTTCAATGCATATATTTAGAAAAGAAAGTCTAAAGTCAGTGATCTAGGCTACCACCTTAAGAAGCTAGAAAAAGAAGAGCAAATTAAACCCAAAGGAAGAAGAAGGAAGGAAATAATAGACATAAGAGTGGAAATCAATAAAATTAAAAATGGACAAATAGTTTTACCTGGCTGGCTCAGTCAGGAGAGCATGCAACTCTTGATCTCAGGGTCATAAGTTTGAGCTCCACGTTGGGTGTAGAGATTAATTAAAAAAAAAAAGTAAACTTAAAAAAATGGACAAATAATAGAGAAAGTCAATAAAATCAAAACCATATTCTTTGAAAACCTCAATAAAACCTATAAACTCATAGTTAAACTGATCACAAAAAAAGAATGATGACATAATTACCAACATAAGGTATAAAAAAGGAGTCATCATTAAAGATCCTATAGACATTAAAAGAATAATAAGGAAATATAAAAACTTTGATGTCAAGAAATCTGAAAATATAAATGAACTGGACAAACTCCTTGAAAAATACAAAGCATCAAAATTGACCCAGGAAAAAATAAAAAGTCTGAATAGTCCTCCATCTGCTTTTGAAATTTTTGTTAATTAATAACTTTTAAAACTTCTAATAAAGAAAATTCCAAACCAAGGTGGCTTCACTGGGAACCTTCTCTCAAAAACTTAAGGAAGAAATCATTCATAAGTATACATAAATTCTTTCAGAAAATAGAGGAGGAGGGAATACTTCCAACTCATTTTATGAGGCTAATATATTAACCTGTTAAATGAAACTGGACAAAGATGTTACAAGAAAACTCCAGACTGCTATCCCTCATTAACATAGATGTATAAGTCTTCAACAAAATATTACCAAATTCACTCCAACAATAGATGACCAAGTGAGGTTTACCCCAGAAATGAGAGGTTGGTTTATCATTTCAAAATTAAACAATGTAATTAACTGTATTAACAGAATAGAAGAGACCATATGACCATCTTAATAGATGCAAAAAGAAGCTTTGACAAAATTCATCATTCATTCATGAAAAGAAAATTCTCAGCAATCTGGGACTATAAAGGAACTTCTTCAACCCAATAAAGGGCATCTGAAGAAGCTATAGCAACATCACACTTAATCATGAAAGATGGGAAGCTTTCATCCTAAGATCAGGAATAACAAGATGCCCATTCTTACCACTTCTTTTCAACATTGCATTGAATATCTTAGTCAATTCAATGAGGCAAGAAAATGAAATTTATTATTTTTAAAAATTGGAGTATAGTTGACACATCATGTTACATTAGTTTCAGGTATGCAACATAGTGATTCCACACCTCTATATGTCATGCTATGCTCATCACAAGTGTAGCTACTGTCTGCTAGCATGCAATCTATTATGATACACCATTGACTATATTCTCTATGCTGTACCTTTCATTCCATAACTGGAAGTCTGTATCTCCCACTTCTCTTCATTTGTTTTGCCCGTTTCCCCTTCTCTTCTGGAGAAAATGAAACTTAAAAATTAGACAGCTTGTATAGAAAGAAGAAAATATTTCTTTCTTCAAAGATGACATATAGTGTACATTTAAAAAATCCTAAGGAATGTCCAAAAGCCTTCTAGAAATAATAAGTAAATTTGGTAAAGCCTCAGAGTTCAATCTCAATGTAAAACAAAACAAACAAAAAATCCCAGGTTTTCTCTGAACACTAGCAGCAAAGAATTGAAAAGAAAAAAAATTTTAAATTGATACTAGCACCTAAAACCATGAAATTATATAGGCCTAACTTTAACAAAAGACTTGCAAGACCTTATACTTAAAACTACAAAAAAAATTTTTTTAAGTTTTTTTCTTTTTTTAAGATTTTTAAAATTTATTTATTTGACAGAGAGAGACACAGAGAGAGAGGGAACACAAGCAGGAAGAGTGGGAGAGGGAGAACAGACTTCCCACGGAGCGGGGAGCCCAATGTGGGGCTTGATCCCAGGACCCTGGGATCATGACCTGAGCCGAAGGCAGACGCTTAACGACTGAGCCACCCAGATGCTCCAAAAAGTTGTTGAGACAAATTAAAGAAGATCTAAGTAAGTGGAGAAGTGGAATACGTCTCATTCCATGTTCATAAATTGGAAACTTAATATTGCTAAAATGTCAATTCTCTTCAGGTGGATCTACAGATTCTAAACAATCCCAACAGAAATGTCAGTAGGCTTTTTTTGCTTGGGTTGAAGTTGACAAGTGATTCTAAAATTTATATAGAAGTATGAAGACCTAGAACATCCAGAATGATTTTGAAAAAAAGATGAGAAAAGTTGTAGGACTTTCCTATGGGATATCGCGACTTTTGGTAAAACTATAGTAATCAAGACCATGGGGTGCTGGTGTCAGGACAGATCAGTAGATATAGATTCTGAAGTGTACATCAGAACAGAGGTCCAGGGGCTCCTGGGTGGCTCAGTCGGTTAACCGTCTGCCTTCGGCTCAGGTCATGATCCCAGAGTTCCAGGATGGAGCCCCACATTAGGCTCCCTGCTCAGCAGGGAGTCTGCTTCTCCCTCTGCCCCTCACCCTGCTCATGCTCTCTCTCTCTCAAATAAATAAATAAAATTACTAAAAAAAAAAAAAAAGAGGGTGCCTGGGTGGCTCAGTTGGTTAAGTGACTGCCTTTGGCTCAGGTCATGATCCTGGAGTCCCAGGATCGAGCCCCGCATCGGGCTCCCTGCACGGCAGGGAGTCTGCTTCTCCCTTTGACCCTCCCCCATCTCATTCTCTTTCTCTCTCTCAAATAAATAAATAAAATCTTTAAAAAAAAAAAGAACAGAGGTCCAGAAATAGACCCTTACTTATATGGTTACTTGATTTTTGACACCATGGTTAAGGTTATTTGATTGGGAAAATGACAGTCTTTACAGGAAATGGTGGCAGAACACTCGGACATCCATATGAAAAAAATGAGCTTTAACCCTTACCTCACAACCTACACAAAAATTCACTTGAAACAGATTAATAGACCTAAATGTAAACTGTAAAATTATAAAACTTCTAGAAGTAAATATAGGAGAAAATCTTTGTGAACTTGAGGTAGGCAAAGATGTGTTAGACAAGACACATTTTTTTGTAGAAAAAGAAATTTAAGTAAATTAGACTTTATCAAAATGAAAAAACTTCTGCTCTCTGACACTGTTTAGAAAATAAAAATCCAAGACATAAACTGAGAGAAAATATTCCTTTTTTTTTTTTTAAGTAAGTTCCACACCCAGCATGGAGCCCACCATGAGGCTTGAACTCACGACCCTCATTTCAAGAATGAGCTGAGATTAAAAGTTGAACACTCAATTGACTAAGCCACCCAGGAGCCCCCAGAAAATATTCTTAATACACATTTCTTACAAAGGACTCAATAATAAGAAAGAGAAAGGAAAATGTATATATGTGACCAAGACTTGTACACAAATGTTCATAGCAGCTTTATTCATAATAGCCCCAAACTGGAAATAACCTAAGTGTCTAACAAAGATAAATGAAATACACACACACACACACACACACACACACACACACTATGGTATATCCATACAATTGAATACTATTCAGCAATAAAAGGGATGAACTCCAGTACGCGTGATAGTGTGGATGAATCTCAAAACCATTATATTGGGCAAAAGAAGCCAGAGAAATATGCCATATTATTCCATTTAAATAAAATTTAGAAAAAGTAAATCTCATCTATAGTGACAAAAGGCAGATTAGTCATTGCCTGGGGTCAAAGGGTAGGAAGGCAGAATGTCTGGGCAGGGGTGAGGGAACATTCTATATATTGTGTGGAAGGCATGGTTACAAGGTTGCATACATATATCAAAGCATCAGATTCTACATTTAGAATGGGTGCATTTTGGGGCACCTGCATGGCTCAGTCGGCTAGGTCCAGACTCTTGGTTTCAACTCAAGTCATGATCTCAGGGTCATGAGATCGAGCCCCACATCTGGCTCTGTGCTCAGCACAGAACTTGCTTCAGATTCTCTTTCCCTCTCCCTCCTGCTCACTCTCTCTTAAATAAATAAATAAATAAATAAATAAATAAATAAAATCTTAAAAAATA
The DNA here is from genome assembly GCF_054177405.1 of Leptonychotes weddellii. NCBI lineage: Eukaryota > Metazoa > Chordata > Mammalia > Carnivora > Phocidae > Leptonychotes > Leptonychotes weddellii. The sequence goes on from NW_028043263.1 coordinate 7,916, forward strand.
GAATGGTGCATTTTATTGCGTGTAAATTATGCCTCAATTTGAATTAAGAAGAAAAAATATAGGAAAATATTTTTATGTCACTGAGGATAAAGATTTTTTGAATAAAATGTAAAAATTACAAACCACAAAGGAAAAGGAGAATTCTATTACATTAAAATTCAAAACCTCTGCACATCAAAAGACACCACCAGCAATGTTTAAAAAGAAAAAAAAAACAGTCCACCGACTGGAAGAAGATATTTATAACCATATAATTGAAAAAAGATTAGTATCCAAAGTATTTCACAAACTGTTACAAATCAATAAGAAAATTACAAATAATCTAATGAAAAATGGCCAGGATATCATCAGGTAAATCCTAGGTGAGAAAAACTGGATAGTCCAGGGCGCCTGGGTGGCTCAGATGGTTGAGCATCTGCCTTCGGCTCGGGTCATGATCCCAGGGTCCTGGGATCGAGTCCCACGACGGGCTCCCTGCTCCGTGGGGAGCCTGCTTCTCCCTCTCCCTCTGTCTGCCACTCCACCCCTGCTTGTGCTCTCTCTCTGTGTCAAATGAATAAAATCTTAAAAAAAAAAAAAAAGAAAAACCGGATAGTCCATAAACCTGTGAAAAGATATTCAAGCTCTCTACTAAATAGGAAATTATAAATAAGAATGGAAAAATGTGGCAGATCGCTCGGCTTTCCCGCGTGTCGCCACCTTCTGCGGAACCCCCGCCTCCTCTGCTGCGCCGCCGGCTTCCTCCTCTTCAGGCTGCCGTCAGCCCGCGCGCCCGCCGGCTCCGTAATGGCGACCCGCAGCCCCAGCGTCGTGATCAGTGATGATGAACCAGGTTATGACCTAGATTTATTCTATATACCTCATCATTATGCTGAGGATTTGGAAAAGGTGTTTATTCCTCATGGACTAATTATGGACAGGACCGAGCGGCTTGCTCGAGATGTGATGAAGGAGATGGGAGGCCATCACATAGTAGCCCTCTGTGTGCTCAAAGGAGGCTATAAATTCTTTGCTGACCTGCTGGATTATATCAAAGCACTGAACAGAAATAGTGATGGATCCATTCCCATGACTGTAGATTTCATCAGACTGAAGAGCTACTGTAATGACCAGTCAACAGGGGACATCAAAGTAATTGGTGGAGATGATCTCTCAACTTTGACTGGAAAGAATGTCTTGATTGTTGAGGATATAATTGACACTGGCAAAACAATGCAAACCTTGCTTTCCTTGGTCAAGGAGCATAATCCAAAGATGGTCAAGGTCGCAAGTTTGCTGGTGAAGAGGACTCCTCGAAGTGTTGGCTATAAACCAGACTTTGTCGGATTTGAAATTCCAGACAAGTTTGTTGTAGGATATGCCCTTGACTATAATGAATACTTCAGGGATTTGAATCATGTTTGTGTCATTAGTGAAACTGGAAAAGCAAAATACAAAGCCTAAGATGAGAGTTCAAGTTGAGTTTGGAAGCATCTGGAGTCCCATTGAAATCATCAGTAGAATGTTCTAGTTCTGTGGCCAGCTGCTTAGTAGAGCTTTATTGCATGTTTCCTCTCAGAATTTTATCCATTTTGTATTTTAGAAATGCCCG
>NW_028043264.1:0-450 GCF_054177405.1 Leptonychotes weddellii
AAAAAACAAATAATCAAGTCAAAAAGTGGGCAGAAGATATGAAAAGACACTTCTCTGAGGAAGACATACAAATGGCTAGCAGACACATGAAAAAATGTTCATCATCATTAGCCACCAGGGAAATTCAAATCAAAACCACATTGAGATACCACCTTACACCATGTAGAATGGCAAAAATGGACAGGGAAAGAAACAACAAATGTTGGAGAGGTTGTGGAGAAAGGGAACCCTCTTACACTGTTGGTGGGAATGCAAGTTGGTACAGCCACTTTGGAAAACAGTGTGGAGGTTCCTCAGAAATTTAAAAATAGAGCTACCCTATGATCCAGCAATTGCACTCCTGGGTATTTACCCCAAAGACACAGATGTAGTGAAAAGAAGGGCCATATGCACCCCAATGTTCATAGCAGCAATGTCCGCAGTAGCCAAACTGTGGAAAGAGCCGAGACG
>NW_028043265.1:0-450 GCF_054177405.1 Leptonychotes weddellii
AAACCCTCTACCGCGGAGGCATCAACACTTTCCTCCTAACGACGAAAAGTGACTTGGGGGACATCCATTCCGTTCGTGTGTGGCACAACAATGAGGGCAAAGCCCCCAGTTGGTATTTAAGCAGAATCAAAGTGGAAAATCTGTTCAGCAGACGCATCTGGCTGTTTTTATGCCGGGAATGGCTTTCTGTTGACACCTCTTTGGACAGAACATTTCACGTTACCGACCCAGAGAAGCCTATAAACAGAATGGACTATTTCCTGATAGAATCGACTTACAAGCTGGGGAGAAATCACATGTGGTTCTCTATTTTCTCCAGTGTCATTGCTAGGCCCTTCAATAGGCTTCAGAGACTCTCTTGCTGTTTGGCAATGCTGATGGCCTCCCTTTTGTGTAATATTATGTTCTTCAATCTCGACAGACCAGAAGAAACAGAGTCAGAAGAGGGGA
>NW_028043266.1:0-450 GCF_054177405.1 Leptonychotes weddellii
ATAAATGAAAGGAGCTATTGCTTTCTAAACTTATTCCAGCTGATAAGATAGAATATCTGGTGTGATTTAAGGGCTTCTACCCACCTCCTCCCCGCGAAACATTTTCCCCATTAGCCTACCCAGTGTCTGAAATGCCTCCCTCAGAAACCAGCCCTGGATCCAAGGCACCAGAGTGAGCACATGCCGCACAGGACCCGTCGGCCTAGAGATACCCAGGAGAGAAAGTCTTGAGCCTATGTGGGTATGGGGGACTGGGGTCAGTAAGAAAAATATGGGAGGCTCAGGGTGTCATGGTCACCAACGAGGGTGGCAGTGATCTTGAAACCAACCGCCACACCCCTTTGGAAGAAGGTAACTCCAGCTGTATGGCCTCTAGCAGCCAGCGAGGCATCAACTCTCCGACCAAACCCATATCAAGAACCACCTTCCCCAGGGCGCCTGTCCTGATTC
>NW_028043267.1:0-450 GCF_054177405.1 Leptonychotes weddellii
GAGTGATAGGCCGAGGAGCACAAAATCGGAGCCTTTAGAAGTCTGCTCTGCTGAGGGACGTAGCTCCAGTGGCTAAGCAGGGGGTGGAACCCTCACGGGACAGTGTGGTCTCAGGACCCTCGGGGTCACAGGAAGACCGGGGGTGCCTGAGTGTGGCAGAGCTCCCAGGTGTCGGAGCAGGGAAGCCAGCTGCAGAGACGGAACCGAGGCGCAGGCTCTCAGCTTGGGGTTGCCATAAACCGTGATCCATGGCACAGTCGGGCCACTGCTCCTCCAGCGGGGACCCAACAAGCGGCAGATCCAGGGAGACTCACCTTCCTCCCCTGGGGAGGAGAGGCACAGGAGCGCACCACAGGGATCTGCTGGGTTTGGGACTCCACACGGGGTCGTGAGCCAGAGATAGAAATGCTCGGTCACAGGCCAGGTGAGCACGGAGTGCGGCCGGAGACC
>NW_028043268.1:0-450 GCF_054177405.1 Leptonychotes weddellii
ACTATTGTATTGTATTGACTATTTTAGATACTTCATGTAAGTGGAATCCTGTAGTATTTGTCCTGTGGACGGCTATTTCACTTAGCATAATGTCCTCCAGTTTCATTCATGTTGTCACAAATGGCAGGATTTCCTTCCTTTCCAAAGCTAAATAATATTCCATTGAAGATGAGTATCAGATTTTCTTTCTGACTCATCTGTTGGTGGACACTTTGGTAGTTTCCATATCTTGGCTATTGTAAATAATGCTGCAATGTATGTGGGAGTGCAGATATCTTTGAGATACTGATATGGTAATTCTATTCTTAATTTTTTGAAGGACCACTATACTTTGCATAAGGAATGCACCAATTTACATTCCCATCAGTAGTGCCAAAGGGTTCCATTTCTCCACATCCTCACCAACAGTTACGTTTTTCTTTCTTTCTTTTTCATTTTAGATGGAGCAAA
>NW_028043269.1:0-450 GCF_054177405.1 Leptonychotes weddellii
GGCTGCCTCCAGGCCCGCAACACGGCTTCCCTCCAGCCCGCACTCCCCACACAACTAACTGTGGGAAGGCGGGCGAGCCGTAGTCAGGTCAGAATCCAGCGGGAAAGAGTCATCTCTCTTCTTGGGGTATCTCTGATCTCTTCCAGCCTCCGGGAATGACTCCACCCTCGAAGGCATTTTAGTGGAGGAACAGCTCACCTGACAGACCCTGGAACCCGGACGTTGAAGCCAAACTAACATTTATACCCAACACCTGCCTCCTCCGGACGCTGCCTGGTAGTGGGGGATAGGGTGGGAGAGACAGGGAGCTAAGCAACAGTCCGTATCCTCCGAAAATATAAGAGACTAGTCAAGGAGACAGACATTTACAAAAATCTCTGAGACCAGGAAAAATATGATAAAGAAAAGCAAAAAATACTAAGGGTGGGGGTGGGAAGAGTTCGAACTCAA
>NW_028043270.1:0-450 GCF_054177405.1 Leptonychotes weddellii
CTAAAATGTCTTTTCTGAGAGTCATATTTGTGAAAATGATTTGGCTCAGAAAATCTGTTTAAAAACATGAAGGTAACACATCCCTTAGGTGAGGATGATTAAGAATATAGGGATCATGCAATTAAGTTTAATTGGATTAAGTAGAGCAGACTGACTTTCATAATTAATTTAGTTTCATGATTGGTCTGTGGGGGTATTATCCCAGATGAAAAGGATGATTGTGGTGAAAGGGCATGAAATACTTCAAGATATAAACCAAACCACAGACAATCCAGGTATTAGAAATGTTACGGAACCTGGACCGGATCGCCTGATGGAAGAACCAAGTGGCACCCGGAGATCTTGGAGGATAGGAAGTTTTTTTAATGCCAGCAGGCTCAGAGGAGAGTGCTCTCCAAAGGTCTGAGCCCAGAGCACAAACAAAGGGGGCAATTTATATACTTCTACTTC
>NW_028043271.1:0-450 GCF_054177405.1 Leptonychotes weddellii
ACTCTGAAAAACAAACTGAGGGTTCTAGAGGGGAGGGGGGTGGGAGGATGGGTTGGCCTGGTGGTGGGTATTGAGGAGGGCACGTTCTGCATGGAGCACTGGGTGTTGTGCACGAACAATGAATCATGGAACACTTCATCTAGAACTAATGATGTAATGTATGGGGATTAACATAAGAATAAAAAAAAAAAAAAAAAAATCTGGCTACCGTAGCAGAGGAAGCCATGAAGAATGGTGGGGGCGCAGAACCCTGATAGCAGGAGCCACCAAGATGCGAGCAAGCTCTTTAAACATCTGAAGGCCTTCTGTGTGGAAAAGAAAATAGCCTAGTTCTGATTTGTTCCAAAGGCCAGAACCAAGGTGCATAAACTGCAGGGAACTTATTTGGGCCCGATCAAATTAAGAATTTTCTAATACAGTTACCACAGAAAACGGAAGTGTTCTAGGAAG
>NW_028043272.1:0-450 GCF_054177405.1 Leptonychotes weddellii
ATATACACATTACTACATCCCTCCAGACCCAAAATGAATGTATCCACACTCAACTGCCTCTTAGCCAGATCCCAAAATGCCCCTGGCCACGCTAACTCTAACCTACGCTAGAGGAGTTATGGTGGAGGGAAAGTTAAAGTGGAAAGAGAGAGTTTTCACTCTTAAAACATTTAAAACCTTCAAAATTGTGTGATCGCATGATCACATTCCCAAGGCCCGCCTCAAGGCTTTGAAAGGAACCTGTGCAGTAAGAGGTCCCGAGGATCAGGCTGTGTCAGCTTCAAGGTAAATCACGTCTGTCCTGGATGCATTCCTAGAGATGTATCAACTACCAAAACTGAACCAGGATGAAATAGAAAACCCGAACAGACCTATAACCACTAAGGAAATTGAAGCAGTCATCAAAAATCTCCCAAAAAACAAAAGCCCAGGGCCAGATGGCTTCCCAGG
>NW_028043273.1:0-9504 GCF_054177405.1 Leptonychotes weddellii
TTTGCCTCAGGTCATGATTTTTGGGTCCTGAGATCGAGCTCCCTGTGTCAGACTCCTTGCTCAATAGAGAGTCTGCATCTCCCTCTCCCTCTGCCCCTCCCCCCGCCATGCTCGCGCGCGAGCATGTCTCTCTCTCTCTCTGTCTCAAATGAATAAATAAAATCTTAAAAAATAGGGCCACCTGGGTGGCTCAGTTGGTTAAGCCTCTGCCTTCGGCTCAGGTCATGATCTCGGGGTCCTGGATCCAGTCCCGCATCAGGCTGTCTGCTCCGCAGGGAGTCTGATTCTCCCTCTCCCTCTGTCTACTGCTCTGCCTACTTGTGCTCTCTCTCTCTCTCTCTGTCAAATAAATAAATAAATCTTTATATATATATAAAGGGGCACCTAGGTGGCTCAGTCGGTTAAGCATCCAACTCTTGGTTTCAGCTCAGGTCATGATCCCAGGGTCCTGGGATGGAGCCCGGAGTGGGGCTCCCAGCTCAGCAGCAAGTCTGCTTCTCCCTCTCCTTTTGCCCCTTCCCTCAGCTCACGTGCTCTCCCTGTGTCTCTCTCTGGAATAAATAAATAAAGTTTAAAGATATATAATAATAATAATAAAGCCATTTGGGGTTTTCTGGAAGATTTCAGATGTGTAGTAGCAACACCTGAATTAGTCTTTTCAAATTCATTTGTTTTCCTTAAAATGTTTTTCAGCTGCGTCATTTTGATTTCTGTACAGTCTGTTGAATTGTTGTAATTGTTTAAAACACCAACGAGGAAAGCAGGGCTGCCCTTCCTGGTGAGGCCCCGGAGAGTGGGTGGCATTGTTTTGCTGGGGCCCCTACAGTTCAGCATCTGGCCTTGTAGCCAGGTCACAAGAAATACTTACTCACATGGCATATGCTTTTCAGGTCTGAGCTGCGCATGCATGATGCTGAAGCTGCTTCCCTCCTGACACAGAAATAACGTGAACTTGAGCAAAGAGGAGCGGGTGATCGCCAGGACAGGCCTGGGCAGTGCAGGGCACCCGACCCCATCCTTAGCTCCGCACGTGCTCTCTCGGATCTGTAAATAATGAAGTGGAACCCCAAGTGTCCCTTTTTTAGCAGTCGCCTTCCAGCCCTGAGGTCACACCTCTGTCCCTCTGACCAGGTTCGCCCCTCATCGACCCCACGTTGAAAGGTCATTTCCACTGGTGTCAATGTCATCCTTTAGGAGTGATAGTTACTAGTCCTGTCTGGGTAAAATGTTCCCGAGCCACCTGCACCTGGCTGGCCCCTGTGAACTGGTTAAACTTGTTCATCAGAATGAGTGGAAACACACCCGCTAGAGCGGGTTTTTGTTCCCGTATTTTCATTAACCATCCTCACGAATTGCTAAGGGTGCTTTGAGGAGAGGGCACTAAAAGGCAGCAGCAGCGCCCTTCCAGACCATTTGGGGAGCCCTGCAGAGTTCCCGGGGTCCTGGAGCCAGTCTCTTGATGAGGCTAGTAGATCCTGTCAAGCCGAGAGGGGCCGGCAGTGAACGCAGACAGAAGGTCTTAAGTGGTGCTTTGTGTTTATCTTTTGTCTTGGGGAATGCCAGGTTCCCAGGAGAAAATCTAAATCCACGAGGGTTGAGTGGCAGCTCCTCTGACATTCAGGTCCCCGGTAGCACTAGTTGTACCTTTCAAAAAACAAACTGAAAACACATTAACCATTTTTTCAGTGTCGAGTTCAGCAGCGTAAATATACTCACATTGTTGTGGTTACCATCCCCACCATCCGTCTCCAGAATGGGTTCATCTTCCCCAAATGGAGACCCTGTCCCCATGAAACACTGACTCCCCTCCCCCTCCTCCAGCCCCTGGCACCTGCCATCTACTTCCTGTCTCTCTGGATGGGGCTCCTCTAGGGACCTCACCGAAGTAGAATCAGACAGTATTTGTCCTTTTGCATCTGGCTTCTTTCACTGAGCACAGTGTCCTCAAGGTTCATCCATGTTGGAGCGGGTGTCAGAATGGCCTTCCTTTTTAAGGCTGAATAATAGTCCATTGTGTGGATGGACCACGTTGTGTTTATCCATTTCTCTGTTGATAGACACTTGGGTTGTTTGCACCCTGTGGCCATCGTGAATAATAATGCTGTGAACATGGGTGTACAAGGATCTGAGTCTCTGCTTTTATTTTTTATTTATTTATTTATTTTAAGATTTTATTCATTTATTTGACAGGGAGACACAGCCAGAGAGGGAACACAAGCAGGGGGAGTGGGAGAGGGAGAAGCAGGCTCACCGCCGAGCAGGGAGCCCGAAGTGGGGCTCGATCCCAGGACCCTGGGATCATGACCTGAGCCGAAGGCAAGACGCTTAACGACTGAGCCACCCAGGCGCCCCTGAGTCTCTGCTTTTAATTCTTTTCGAGTCTACACCCAGAAGTGGGGTTGCTGACGCTTATAATTCTGTCCAACTTTTTGAGGAACTGCCAAACCTGTCCACAGCAGCCACACCATTTTACCTTCCTGCCAGCAATACATAAGGGTCCCAGTTTCTCTACATCCTCATCAACACTGGTTATTTCCCATTTTTAAAAATGATACCATCCCAGGGCGCCTGGGTGGCTCAGTTGGTTAAGCAACTGCCTTCGGCTCAGGTCATGATCCTGGAGTCCTGGGATCGAGTCCCGCATCAGGCTCCCTGCTCGGCAGGGAGTCTGCTTCTCCCTCTGACCCTCCCCCCTCTCATGCTCTCTCTATCTCATTCTCTCTCAAATGAATAAATGAAATCTTTAAAAAAAAAAAAAAATGATACCATCCCAGTGGGTGTGAAGTGGCTTCTCATTGTGGTTCCAAGTTGCATTTCCCTGATGATGAGTGCTGCTGAGCATCTTCTCCTGTGACCGTTGACCGCCTCTGTATCTTCTTTGGAGCGAGGTCTATTCAAGTCCTTTGTCCACTTTTGCATTGGGTTGTTTGTTTTCTTTAAGGGTTCTCTATACTGGTTGCATCTGACACCATAGGGTATCGCAAGAACTGAAAAGCAAGTATCGCAAACCTACAGCCTTTGACAGAGGTGGTGGTGGTGGTCCCAGGCCTGGGCAGGAAGCAGAATTGGCGTGGTGTGGCCTCCCAACCACAGACCAGCCGACTCCTGCCACTGAAGAGTGGGTGTTTAAAGAGGCCACAGTCATGAGCCCAAGAGCAGTGTGAATCATTAGGAAGAAATCATGACCCATCGACCTCGTTTCCTCTTCTAGTGGCAACGATCCAGCCCAGTAGACCAGGGAAATGAGGTGGAACGTGTGGAAGTGGGAGGCATCTAATCGAGTCCCCCACGACATTCTTGGGGCAGGATGAGAAGTACACAGAGGTGTTATGATAATTCTGAGCTAATCATCCTTTAGCCAGGCTCATAACTAGTTGGCTGGAAGTTTTCGAAGGGTGTTAATTAGGGTCCCAGGGTCACCTGAGGGGGAGACCGCCCTTGGGTTCCGTCCTCTGCTCTGTCCTGACTGGCTGTTTACTCTGTAATCTAGAAAGATAAAAGATGTGGAAAGTTTAATTATCAAAGCTGGGGATCACAGCTGGAGGGGCAGCCTTCATCCCAATGCCCTGGAGTCAGGGCCCAGAAATCTCAGCGACTGAAACAACCGGCTGAAGCCAGCGAGATACCATGAGTGTGAAGAGTATTTCAGTCTCTGTGCCTGCCTCTAAGTCATCGCTTCCCAGCCTCGGTGCTGTGGACGTTGGGGGCCAGGGAGTTCTCTGTGGTGGGGCCCTCCTGTGCTTGTGGGATGTTGAGCAGCCTCCCTGGGGGTGACCCCACTCAATGCCAGGAGTACCCCCGCCATCGTTAACAGTCCAAAATATTTCCAGACAATGCCAAATATTCCCTGGGACACAGAACCCCCCCTCCCCCCCCCAGTTGGGAACCGCCAATCTAAATAAGCAACTGGAAACACAGGATGGGGAATTAGGACTGAATGACTAGAGGAGCAGCTCAGAGATTCCAGTTCAGAAAAATACTAGTTTGAGCCAAGTGTTTGTGATACAGCAGTCCTACCTCTTCTCCCCACACCCACCCCCAGAGAAACTGCTATAACTAAATGAGGTTGTTCTGGTACCAAGAAAACTTGCAACAAAGCCAGGACCCTAAGGATAGTTAATTCCATGTCTCATCCGGTTCAATCCCAGGAGCTCTAGCCCTGGAATCTCGCCCACTCCTGGCCTTCTGGTCTTATGCAGGCTCCCCTCTCTTGTTCACACTTCTCTCCTGAGCGCCATATTCCAGCGTCAGCTGCCACCTGCCATCACCTGGAGTCCTCAGGGGCAGCTTGGGTGACTCCACGCGGAAGTCAAACTCACCACCTCTCCCCACACCCAGCCCCTGGCTCTGCCTTTCCCAGGTCTCCTGTGTCCGGTTCCCGACACCCTCCTTGCCCGTCCACCTGCATCCCCTTGCAGGTTCTACCCCGCCACAGCCTCTGCTTCCAGAGGCAAATGTGATCAAAGAGCCCGTGCATAAACTTTCTCGATGGCTTCAGTTTCAAGGATGAAGTAGAAACTCCAAGGATCCCAAAGGCCCGCAACAGAACCTTCACACACAAGGTGTTCCCTCCATGCTGTCCTTCTGCCACCTTCATTTCTCCTCATTTCTCCCGTCACCTACCCCAGACCCGGTCTCCCTCTGCCCCTTCCTTCAGCAAATATTTATGGAGCATCCACTCCGCCCCAGGCCTTGTGCCAACAATGAATGACAAACAGAGATCCCCACGTGTGTGGAGTGTCCTCTCTAAGGACACAAATAGAGTTTACTCTATTTGTGGATTCCGTATTTACGAATTCACCCACTGGCGACAATTTATCTGTTACCCCCAAATCAATACTCCCTGTGCTTTCTTGGTCATTTGACACCACGCAGAGTGGCAAAACATTGGAGTTGCCCTAAGCACCTATCCTCACCTTTGTTTGCCTTTGTTTGAGCTCGTTCGGTAAACAAGTGTCCTTTTCCGGTGTATTTAGTGCCACGTTTTGTGCATTGTTGTGCTTTTTGTTGGCGATTTTGCTGTTGAAAATGGCCCCCAAGCACAGGGCCAAAGTGCTGTCTAGTGTCCCTCGGCCCAAGAAGGCTGTGATGAGCCTTGCGGAGAGAATACATGTATGAGACAAGCTTCTTTCAGACGGGGGTTAGAGAGCTGTTGGGAGTTAGAGAGCTGTTGGCTGTGTTCCGTGTTTATGATGCAACAATGTAGATTAAATAAGGTCTCTTCCAACCAACACAGGGAACACAAGGTCAGGTATTGATGGGCTGACGAAAATATGACCAGAGTCTCGTGGAACCTGAATCCTCTAGAAGCAGGGGCTCAGCGTTTACTAATTCAGTGTTGACAGAGCCTTTCTAGACCTAACTGTCCCAAATCCTGAGCGCCCACTATCTGTAGCGGGAGAGATGGCCAGAGACATGGAGAGGAAGTGGAGACCGTGGGGTGTGGGTTCATAGTTCTTTTGCGTTTCCCTAAAACTTGTTGTAGGGGTCTTTCCCAGCTCTAGTGATTGAGAGACCTCCCAGATTGAGCTTCCTGGCGCACCTTTCCCTTCACTTCTGCGCTAAGGGTGTGTCTTCTCTCCAACCCACGTTTGTCCCTGTCTGTCATCCCCCCCTCAATGCAACTTCACTGCAGCCCATGGAGCCCCATCCCCAGTAAAGGAAACGAACCGTCCCCAGCCTGTCTTGGGAGCACACCCTTGCCCTTAACCAGAGCGTGCCTTTGGCCTCGGACTGCCATTCCCCAGGCTTCTCCCTTCCACCCTATTCCAAAGCTCTTTTCATTAGACTCATCATTCCATGGAGCGCTCGTCCGTAGGCTCTGGACCAGTCAGGTGGAGGATAGGTTCCAGTAGGGTGCGAACGAGTCACACGGGAAGTCTGAACAGGGCCCTTTTATCTGGGTACAGGCTTTTCAGCCTCCAGCCTGCCCAGGTGGTGGTCTGCAGAAGGACTGAGCCCAGCCCCGGGCCCCAGCTGCAGCCTGTGTGCGCTTAGAGGTGATCAACGGACTGAAAAAGGCCAGCATTTATTTATTTATTTTTTGTTCATGAGAGACAGAGCGAGAGAGAAAGGCAGAGGGAGAAGCAGGCTCCCAAGGAGCAGGGAGCCCAATACGGGACTCGATCCCAGGACCCTGAGATCATGACCTGAGCCGAAGGCAGACGCTTAACCATCTGAGCCACCCAGGCGCCCCTGTTTTTATTTTTTTTTTAAAGATTTTATTTATTTGACAGAGAGAGCGAGAGAGCACAAGCAGGGGGAGAAGTAGAAAGAGAGGGAGAAGCAGGCTTCCCGCTGAGCAAGGAGCCCGATGCGGGGCTCGATCCCAGGACCCTGGGATCATGACCTGAGCCGAAGGCAGATGCTTAACCATCTGAGCCACCCAGGCGCCCCAGCAGCAATTATTTTTTAAAGTTATAAGCCTTAACTACTTCGTTTAACTTAAAGTAGATAAGTGTACTTGTATTTGTCAATCTTTTGGTATCCAATGGCTTTTCCTTTGAAATTGGAAATCCCTGTCATCTTTCTTGCTTTAGACCAGACCTATAAGAGGGGCGCCTGGCTGGCTCAGTTGATAGAGCACGCGACTCCTAGGTTCAGGCCTCATGTTGGGTGTAGAGATTGCTTGAAAATAAAGTCCTTTTAAAATAAACAAGCCAGATCTGTGGTATACTCTGCACTCTAATTTCCATTTAACGAAAATTTCAAGAAAACCGGAAGCCTTCTGAATGCTGAACACTTCTAGATTTATTTGATGGGTTTCCCCTAATTTGTTAGATCACCTTCTTCTAATCAGATGGTATTTTGGTTTGCTTGTTTTTAAGTGACTTGCTTGTAAGTATTAGAAACACTAACTCTTTTGCAGTAGTGGTTCAAGAGTTTAAGTAGCATTTCGTTATTAAGGAATGTGTCTGTAACACCGAGTATTGCTGCTCTGGAATTGACCAGAAATGGCTGTAGTTCAGCAAATGTTTGCAGGCAGACGGCCTCAGAGCATCTTGTCGGCCTCGTTTGCCTCATCCTGAGTTGTGCACCTTGATAGAGAAGAGGCTTCAGTTACCGGTGTGGACCTGTTAAATGCAAGTTGCCTAAGAATGTACCTGTTCAGGGCACCTGCGTGGCTCAGTTAGTTAAGCGTCTGATTCTTTTTTTTTTTTTTTTTAAGATTTTATTTATTTGAGAAAGAAAGAGCACGAGTCAGGGGGCGGGGAGAAGCAGACTCCTCTGTTGAACAGGGAGCCCGACTCAGGGCTCGATCCCAGGACACTAGGATCATGACCTGAGCCAAAGGCAGGCGCTTAACAGACTGAGCCACCCAGGCGCCCCAAGCGTCTGACTCTCGATTTCAGCTCAGGCCATGATCTCAGGGTCATGGGACAAGCCCCACATCTGGCTCCGTGCTCAGCGGGGAGTCTGCTTAAGATTCTCTCCCTCTCTGTCTGCCCCTCCCCCATCTCTAAAATAAATAAATAAAATCTTTTAAAAAAGGATTGTATCTGTTAACCCAGGATGAAGAGCAGACAGCTCATAGCAAAACCCTGTTTTTACTAAATATCATTCTTCAGAATCACTGTCTTAAACTACTCTCATCTTATTTCCCTTGAATGTTCCGGCTATTTCTACACATGGATTGGCTCCACGTAGATATTCCCAGGTTCCACTATTATCCTGTATTTTCAGCTGTACTAGCATCCTGGGGGTATTTTGGCCTGACGGTGTCCACAGCGAGAGCTCCCATGTTCCTCTTGCCCCTGCTCCCTCTCTCTCTCTTCTTCCAGTCCCACCCCCTGAGGGTACCACCCAGTGGCCCAAACCAGATGTCTCAGTCTTCCCACTTTCCTGCAGCCACCCTACCCTCCCTGCCTGCATTAAGGACATCGTCACTGGCGTGCAGACCACTGAACTGGTTCCCTCCCTCCATCATTCCTCTGCCTTCTTTACTTCTCACCCCTGCCATCACCATTCTCTCTAGGAACGTGGGTCTCATCCTGTGTGTCCTTCACTTGAAATCCCTGTGATTCCCCATCAGGAAGTCAAAGTGCCCAAGAATGGCACATGAAACACCACACATTCCCAGCCCAGTCTGCCTTTTGATCCTCATCTCTGGCCACACTCTCCCCCCCCACCCCGACTCCCATGCCCCCTGCCTGCCCACCGCGCATGGACCCCCACCACCCTCCCCTGGAATAGCCTTTCCCCTTCCTCCTTTTCTCCTAACCACCTCCTGCTCATCCTTCAAGACCCAGTGCAGGTGACCCCATAACCTTCCTCCTCCCCTCCACCAGGAAGAATGACTCATCTTCCTCCCTGGGACACTCCCAGCTCCCAATACTAGAAATCCCATAATTAGGGGCGCCTGGGTGGCTCAGTCGTTAGGCGTCTGCCTTCGGCTCGGGTCATGATCCCGGAGTCCTGGGATCGAGCCCCGCATCGGGCTCCCTGCTCTGCGGGAAGCCTGCTTCTCCCTCTCCTGCTCCCCCTGCTTGTGTTCCCTCTCTCGCTGTGTCTCTCTCTGTCAAATAAATAAATAAAATCTTAAAAAAAAAAAAAATAGAAATCCCATAATTACTCACTAATGTGTCACCTTCTTGATCATCTGGATTCCTCAGGCCTGGGGATCTGCCTTACTCAGACACCATTATTCCCACAGAAAGAGGTATTTTATGTTTTCTAAACTAATCCACAAACTTTTTATCAGTATTATTTTGGGGGAAACTTAGCCCTTTTAGAAGCTGTGACTGCCTAGACAGTGCAGGACTCCACGAGGGGAGCTAAGCCCCAGTTTCCCCACTTCCCAGCGTCCTAAGGTCTCGTGTATTCTGGTATTGAGCCCCGTCCCACAGTCTAGTCTGTGTTCAGGAAAAAGTTGCCAGTCTTTTTTTAGTGAGGTCCTTGGATATCAGGGGCAGGCATGAGGAAGGCACCAGTTGGCCCCTTGCCCTATTCCTACACCTGGGTGTAGATTTATTTCCTCCCCAAATCTTCCCCAGAGCCCTGTGAGGTAGGCACCATGTACTGTTCTGCATAGATGACCAAACAGTCTCGGGTGACGAAGTAACTAGCCAAGAACGCAGCGGTAGCACCAGCAGGTGACAGTCAAGATTCAGACCCCCACTCTTCCTGACCCCAGAACCTACGTATCAGAAGAGAACAGTCATGTACCAGAATGTCCCTAATTCTGCACCCCCACACTTGGGGGAAGAGACTGAAGTCGTGGAGCTTCTATAACCTACCAGAAACGTTGGGTTCTGCAAAACCCAGCGCAGTGCTGATTTGGGGTGGCATCAGAAATGGCCACCATCTATGTGCTCTGGTAAGCGCTGTGAATTGTGCAAGACTGTTGAATCTCAGATCTGTACCTCTGAAACAAATAATGCAATATATGTTAAGAAAAAAAAAAAGAAGAAGAAGGTAGCGGGAGGGGAAGAATGAAGCGGGGGAAATCGGAGGGGTAGACGAACCATGAGAGACGATGGACTCTGAAAAACAAACAGGGTTCTA
>NW_028043274.1:0-450 GCF_054177405.1 Leptonychotes weddellii
AGCCCCTCCCAGGGGACGGACCCAGGAAACATGCCTGTGTCCCAGCCCATTTGCACGTACATATCCTTCATAATTTCTCTATGTGGCCCTCTGCGTGCACATTGAGCTAAGCATGCATTCACACAGATATCTCAGATTCTGTGGCAGCCCCTAAGGAAGGACTCATTCCCGCCTCCCTCTGCTGATCTGTAACCTCCCTCTCCAACAGTGAGACGCCAGGTCCCGCCATCCACCGTGCGGTCACCTGTTTATTCAATTCCAGCATACGTGGGAAGCAGTTTCATAATTGTTTATCTCGTGAGAAGCTGGAGCAGTGTTTAAGTACTGTTACTTATGTCTGCAGTCTTTCAGTTTCCGGTCAAAACACCATTTCCCTAAGTTACTCAGGTCAGCTGCTTTCCACCCTCCCCCCTCTTCCCAGAGGCCACATCATACATTTGTAATATGGTC
>NW_028043275.1:0-450 GCF_054177405.1 Leptonychotes weddellii
AGACCACAGGCGAGGGGGGAGGGTCAGAGGGAGAAGCAGACTCCCTGCCGAGCAGGGAGCCCGCCCGATGCGGGACCTGATCCTGGGACTCCAGGATCATGACCTGAGCCGAAGGTAGTTGCTTAACCAACTGAGCCACCCAGGCGCCCCCTTGGGATTTCTTAACCATCTGAGCCACCCAGGCGCCCCTCCCCCTTGGGATTTCTTATACAGACATTTACAAATAGGTTTGGTTTTATTTCTTCCCCTTAAAAAAAAAAATCTGCATTTAAAAGTTTATTCTGTTTTTCTTTTACCTTTTTGTCTTATTCTACTGGTTAGAACTTTCAGTAGAACATTGAATAAGAGTGATAGGGATGCCTGGGTAGCTCAGACGGTTAAGCGTCTGCCTTCGGCTCAGGTCATGATCCCAAGGTCCTGGGGTCGAGTCCTGAGTTGGGCTCCTTGCTC
>NW_028043276.1:0-450 GCF_054177405.1 Leptonychotes weddellii
TGACCTGAGCCAAAGTCGCCCCAAGTTGAGTCATTTTCTTTACCACAGCACTTGTTTGAAGTGTTGATGCTTCACTAATGGTGCAAACTTAGGTAAGAAAGGATTTATTTACTTTTAAAGATTTTATTTATTTGACACAGAGAGAGAGAGCAAGCGAGCACAAGCAGGGGGAGTGGGAGAGGGAGAGAAGCAGGCTCCCTGCTGAGCAGGGAGCCCAGTGCAGGACTGGATCCCAGGACCCTGGGAGCATGACCCAAGCCGAGGGCAGACGCTCAGCTGGCGCCCCAGTAAGAAAAGATTTAAGTCAGAGTTGTGATTATCTGTTGGAGTAACACATCACCCCCAAAGGGGTGGCTGTCAACAACCACGACTGTATTCTCTCACAGTGCACTGTGGATCCACTGGCTTCAGCTGCTATTTCTCTGCTCCGTGAGGTGGGCTGGGGCTGCA
>NW_028043277.1:0-450 GCF_054177405.1 Leptonychotes weddellii
AAACCCTCTACCGCGGAGGCATCAACACTTTCCTCCTAACGACGAAAAGTGACTTGGGGGACATCCATTCCGTTCGTGTGTGGCACAACAATGAGGGCAAAGCCCCCAGTTGGTATTTAAGCAGAATCAAAGTGGAAAATCTGTTCAGCAGACGCATCTGGCTGTTTTTATGCCGGGAATGGCTTTCTGTTGACACCTCCTTGGACAGAACATTTCACGTTACCGACCCAGAGAAGCCTATAAACAAAAAGGACTTTTTCCTGATAGAATCGACTTACAAGCTGGGGAGAGATCACACGTGGTTCTCTATTTTCTCCAGTGTCATTGCTAGGCCCTTCAATAGGCTTCAGAGACTCTCTTGCTGTTTGGCAATGCTGATGGCCTCCCTTTTGTGTAATATTATGTTCTTCAATCTCGACAGACCAGAAGAAACAGAGTCAGAAGAGGGGA
>NW_028043278.1:0-450 GCF_054177405.1 Leptonychotes weddellii
AAGGGAAAAATGAAGGGGGAGCAATCGAGAACCATGAGAGACTATGGACTCTGAAAAACAAACTGAGTGTTCTAGAGGGGAGGGGGGTGGAAGGATGGGTTAGCCTGGTGATGGGTATTAAAGAGGGCATGTACTAAACGGAGCACTGGGTGTTATACGCAATGAATCATGGAACACTACATCAAAAACTAATGATGTATGGTGATTAACATAACATAATAAAAAAAAAAAGAAATACAATTGGCAATAGAAAAAAAAAAAAGAAGCATAGGAGGTCTGTCTTGGGTGACAGCAAGAGAAAAGAATGCACCTGCCCACCAAACCTTAAAAATTTATGAAGAGACCTTAACTGGGTTCAGTCATGTGTACCATGCAAGTGTTCTCCACACATACCACTATCTCAAGGCTATGTCCTTGGAGCCGTCGATGGGATCAGGAAAGGCAAGTGTA
>NW_028043279.1:0-450 GCF_054177405.1 Leptonychotes weddellii
ATAAATGAAAGGAGCTATTGCTTTCTAAACTTATTCCAGCTGATAAGATAGAATATCTGGTGTGATTTAAGGGCTTCTACCCACCTCCTCCCCGCGAAACATTTTCCCCATTAGCCTACCCAGTGTCTGAAATGCCTCCCTCAGAAACCAGCCCTGGATCCAAGGCACCAGAGTGAGCACATGCCGCACAGGACCCGTCAGCCTAGAGATACCCAGGAGAGAAAGTCTTGAGCCTATGTGGGTATGGGGGACTGGGGTCAGTAAGAAAGATATGGGAGGCTCAGGGTGTCATGGTCACCAACGAGGGTGGCAGTGATCTTGAAACCAACCGCCACACCCCTTTGGAAGAAGGTAACTCCAGCTGTATGGCCTCTAGCAGCCAGCGAGGCATCAACTCTCCGACCAAACCCATATCAAGAACCACCTTCCCCAGGGCGCCTGTCCTGATTC
>NW_028043280.1:0-450 GCF_054177405.1 Leptonychotes weddellii
CCTCTCAGGGCTGCTCTGCACAGTGTTCTGAAAAAAATGTTGAATTAGCTGTCAACATTTAGAAGTGGGGGGGAGGGGGGCGGATTTCCACTTAAATGTCCAGATTCCCAGCTTCTCTTGAAATATCCGTACGGCTGGCCACACTGGGCCCACACTGCCGTGTGGCCGCACCCACGGAGGCTGAGAGCCCCCCTTTTCGGGAAGGCGAGACCCCACATGGCCCGGAACCAAAGGCACGAGTTGACACACGAAAAGAACCCGGTCAGGATCTAGCAGAGGACCAAGGGTCATCACCGCAAAACCCCAGGACACTGGGACAAACAGCCTACGAGCTCGCAGAGAGATGGGAGAAGCAGGTCCCACGCGAGGGAGGAGGAGACAGCACGGACCTCCCAACAGCCACCAAACAGGAGCCTAACATGCAACGCAGCTGCACCTTCTAATTCTGAG
>NW_028043281.1:0-450 GCF_054177405.1 Leptonychotes weddellii
CCGTTCATTCAGGGAGCATCTCTCGGAGGCTGCCTTCCTCAGTGCAACTCAGAAGTGCTGCCTAATTGAACTTAGCCTGCATTACAGCTGCCACAGCAGGGAGGGGTCTACAATGCCCCACATTACTGAGTATTCACTGCCTTCCTGAGTATGCACTGCCTTATGAAGTACTGTACTACTCTACTGAGTATGCATTGCCTTCCTGAGTACTGCACTGCCTTCCTGAGTATGCACTGCCTTACAAAGTACTGTACTGGTCTACTGAGTATGCACTGCCTTCCTGAGTATGCACTGCCTTACGAAGTACTGTACTGCCCTACTGAGTATGCTTACTGAGTACTGCACTGCTTTCTTACTAAGTACTGCACTGCCTTCCTGAGTATGCACTGTCTTCCTGAGTACTGCACTGCCTTCCTGAGTATGCACTGTCTTCCTGAGTACTGCACTGCC
>NW_028043283.1:0-450 GCF_054177405.1 Leptonychotes weddellii
GAGGCCTCTTGGATAAAGGATCACCTGAAAGGAGAGTTTTGATGGCTCCCTGCAGAGGAGGAAAAGTAAACAGATGGGGCAGTGAAGCTTTTGATTTGCAAGTTTGCCAACTAAAGAGAAGTCTTTTAGGGGCGCCTGGGTGGCTCAGTTGGTTGGGCGACTGCCTTCGGCTCAGGTCATGATCCTGGAGTCCCAGGATCGAGTCCCGCATCAGGCTCCCTGCTCGGCAGGGAGTCTGCTTCTCCCTCTGACCCTCCTCCCTCTCATGCTCTCTGTATCTCATTCTCTCTGTCTCAAATAAATAAATAAAATCTTTAAAAAAAAAAAAAAAAAAAAAGAGAAGTCTTTTAATTCTGTGAGTGACAGCAATTGATAAAACTGGTAGAAGGAACCAGAATACAGAGGACAGGACATAGTTAATGGTTGAAAATGGCGGAGGAGGCGGGGAGC
>NW_028043284.1:0-9504 GCF_054177405.1 Leptonychotes weddellii
CAAATGCTTTTTCTGCATCTATTGAGAGGATCATATGGTTCTTGTTCTTTCTTTTATTAATGTATTGTATCACATTGATTGATTTGTGAATGTTGAACTAACCTTGCAGCTCAGGAATAAATCCCACTTGGTCGTGGTGAATAATCCTTTTAATGTACTGTTGGATCCTATTGGCTAGTATTTTGGTGAGAATTTTTGCATCCATGTTCATCAGGGATATTGGTCTGTAATTTTCCTTTTTGATGGGGTCTTTGTCTGATTTTGGGATCAAGGTAATGCTTGGCCTCTCATTATTCTTTATGACTCACTTTCCGAATTTTCCTTTTCTATTCCCGTAACCTTGAATACAGTGATTTGGAGGCCCAGGTTCCCAAAGGAGGAATGCTTTTCCAGGTAAGACAGTCAGGCAGTCTTGTTAAATTGAAAACTAAGACTTACTCTCTGGCCATTTTTGGCCCCCCCTGCTTTTTTTTTTTAGATAAATAGTTCACTGAGTGAACTATCTATCCTTATGCTGGTAGCACAGTGTTTTGATTATTGTTGCTTTGTAGTAAGTTTTAAAATCAGGAAATGTGAGCCTTTCAACTTCGCTCTTCATTCTCTGTGTGTGTGCATGTGTGTGTGTTTCCCTCCTTGGGGTCCTTTTCATTTCCTTTTGAATTTTAGGATCAGTGTGTCCATTTCCACAACAAAGACAAGTGAAATTTTGATAGGGATTGCATTGAATTTATAGAACCCACTGATAATTTAAATGAAGAGCAATGTAGCAAGTAAAGTTTAATGATTTTGAAATATGACTGAATGATATTCCCTTATGATGGTGTGGTAGCTGGTGGGACTTTATGTTCCCTGTTTTGAAGACACATTTCTCATCTAGACAAAGGGTAAAGTAGGTGCTGAGAAGTAACATGAGTGGACAATGCTGGGTATTTTCTTCAGATAAACTCTCCACCTTTTCCCATATTGCTCTGGACTCTAGGAGGCTGACATTTACGGATTGTATCATCCAGGCTCTCTTGTTATCTGGCTTTTGGTTGGATTCAGGAGGCACCAACAGAAGATTGAAGAATGGGAAGAAAGAGGTTAGAACATGCCTTGGGCTTCCTCCCCGATGAGGTAAATGTTGGCAGTGGCTATGTTTTCTTCTGTTGGGTCACCCTGTTGTGCAGCAACAGATTTTTCTGGGTTCTGATAACCAATTCATCTACTTACCTTTTCAGGCCTGAGGGTACTAGTGGCTTCCTTCTCCCTTACTGGTTTCTCCTAAGCCTGCAAAAATCATCATAAATAATCCTGTTATTTTTGTAAATAGTCTTGCTATTTTTCTCTTGATCACCTGTTTATAGTGTGCCATCTACTTCTTCCCATCCCTGACAATACGTAAAGGGAAGATCTATAAGATATATTAAGTCAAAGAAGCAAAATACAGAGCTATGTAATAATTTATTATTTTTTTGTAAAAATAAGGGTAGGGAGAATGTATCTACGTATTTTCTTAGATATTGTACAGTTGACCCTTGAACAACAGAGGTTTGAACTGTGTAGGTCTACTTATACGTGGATTTTGTTGGAAAAATATAGTATAGTGCTGTAAATAAATTTTTTCTTATGATTTTTAAAAATTTTATTCAGAGAGAGAGAGAGTGAGAGAGTGCATACATGCGAGCGGGTGGGAGGGGCAGAGGGAGAGGGAGAAAGAATGTGAAGCAGACTTAGTGCTGAGTGTGGAGTGTGACTTGGGGCTAAATCCCACCACCCTAAGATCATGAACTGAGCCAAAATCAAGAGTTGGACACTCAACTGACTGAACCACCCAGGCACCCCCTTATGATTTTCTCAATAACATTTTCTTTTCTCTGGCTTACTTTAAGAATATAGTATATAATATGTATAACATACAGAATATGTGTTAATCAAATGTTTATGTTATTGGGAAGGCTTCTGGTCAACAGTAGATTATTAGTAGTTAAATTTTTGGAAAGTCAGAAAAGTTATATATGGATTTTCAGTTGCATGGGGGAGGGTGCCCCTAACCCCCAGGGTGTTCAAGGGTAAGCTGTACTAGTTAGGAATTAGGTTTAGCTTCAAGAGATAATTCCCAAAAAGAACAGTGACTTGAAAAAAAAAAAAAAGATTACTTCCCTCTGTAAATGTCTGGGTGAAGGTAGTCCAGACCTGAGATGGGCTCTGTTGCATGATACACCCAGGGAGCCAAGTTCCTTCTAGCTCACAAGCCCCTTATCCTTAGGGCATGGCCTTGTCCTCAGTCAACAAGCCCCTTATCCTTAGGGCATGGCCTTGTCCTCAGTCAATGGATACATCCACCTTCCAGGCAGTGGGATGGAGAATGAGAAGAAGAGGCAAAGGGCCTACACCAGAGAAGTTTCCTGGAAACTGCCACATAGCCCTTCTCTTTATACCCCTTCTAGTCACACCTAGCTATAAGGGAGCCTGGGAAATATAGTTTTTATTCCTAGTAGCCTTATGCCCAAATTAAAATTCTAATACTATTTAAGAAGAGGAGAATTGATATTGGAAGTAATTAGCAATCTTTGTTACATATGTGTATTTAAAATAACTCAGGAAGAATATCAAGAAACTAAAAGCTGTGGTTTCTAGGGAGAGGGTTGTCAGGTGAGAATAGGGCCAATGAAGGATAACAGTGGCAGGAAGAGTTTTCACTATATCTTGTTACATATTTTGATTTGTGAAACCTGTATCTGTATTTTCTATTTACAAACTCGAATAGATTAATTAAAAATTCTTCTCTAAAGATACGTAAATAAAAGAAGAAAAATAAAAAAATAAAGAAAAAATGTTTTAGCCAACTAAAGTTAGCCAACTTTGGTGAGAATAAAGGAACCACAGAGTCCAGTGGACAAATGACCCCAGCAATTAGATGACCTACTTGAAAGAGGAAGGTATAACTTTGGGTGCATTAGTTTTCTATTGCCATGTAACAAATAAAATAAATTAATCAGCTCAAAATCACAAATTTATTACTTCACCATTTCTGTGTGTCAGAAGTCTGGCATGTTTTTACTGGGTTCTCTGTTCAGGGTCTCATAAGTTTGCAATCAAGGTATTGGATGGCTGTATCATCATCAGAAGTTTCAACTAGGGAAATATCCACTTCAGGCTTATTTAGATTTATTTCCTTAGTTGTTAGCTCTCAGGTCCTAGCCACATGTCTTCCTCCATCTCTGCAACATACTTTTGTCAAATATTGCTCATGTTACTTTGCCCATGTGGCCAGTCAGAGAAAACTCTCTGCTCTTAAATGGCTCATGTGATGAGGTTAGACACACCCAAATAATTTTTCTTTCTTAAAGTTTACTGTGCCAATATAGAGCAATGAAATAGAGAGCCCAGAAATAAATGTTCATATATGTGGTCACATGATTTTCCCTAAGACAACTCAATGGGGAAAAGACAATGTCTCCAAGAAATGGTGCTAGGAAAGCTATATATCCACATACAAAAGAATGAAATTAGACCCTTATCTTCCACCATATACAAAAATTAACTCAAGATGGATTAAAGGTCTAAATGTAAGACCCCAAATTATAGAACTCCTAGAAGAAAACAGGAAAAACTTTATGAGATTGGATTGGCAGTGATTTCTTAGATATGATACCAAACATACAGGCAACAAAAGCAAAAAAAAAAAAAAACAAAACAAAACATATGTACCATACCAAGCTTAAAAACTTCTGTGTGTCAAATGAAAAAATCAGCAGTGAAAAACAATGTAAGAATTGGAGAAAATATCTGCAAATCATATATCTGGTAAGTAGATAATAGCCAGAATAAAGAACTCCTACAACTAAACAGCAAAAACAAATAACCTAATTAAACAATGAGTAAAGAACTTGAATAGACATTTCTCCAAAGATGATATAAATGGCCAACAAGCATATGAAAAGATGTTCAACATCACTAATCATTAGAGAAAAGCAAATAAAAACCACAATGAAATATCGTCTCACACCCATAAAAACAGAAAACAACAGAAAATAAAAAACAGAAAATAACAAATGTCAGCAAGGATGTGGAAAAATTGGAACTGTTGTACACTGTTGGTGGGAATGTAAAATGGTGCAGCTGCTATGGGAAATAGTAACGATAGTTTCTCAAAAAATTTAAAGACAAATCTTAAATCAGAACTACCATATAATCCAGCAATCCCACTTCTGGGTATATATCCAAAATAATTGAAAGCAGCGTCTCAAAGAGATATTTGCACACCCATGTTCATTGCAGCATTATTCACAACAGCCAAGAAATAGAAGCAACCCAAATGTCTATTGATGGAGAAATGGATAAACAAAATGTGGTATATATATACAATGGAATATAACTCAGTCTCAAAAGGAAGGAAATCTTGTCCAATGCTACAAAACACATGAATCTTGAAGATATTAATTGAAATAAGTCAGGTACAAAAAGACAAACACTGTATGAGTCTACTTATATGAGTTGTCCAAAGCACTCAAATTCACAGAAACAGAAAATAGAATGGAGATTGTCAGGATCTGGGGAGAGGGGGAAATGGAAGTTGCTATAGAGTTTTAATTTCACAAGATGAAAAAGTCCAGAGATCTGTTGTACAACAATGTGAATATGCTTAACTTGACTGAACTGTACACTTTTAAGGTGATAAATTGTACATAATTTTTTTTTACTATAGTTAAAAAAAAGTCAACTGTGCCATATAATGTAACCATTCTGGGAATGAGATCTCATCTATTCATAGATTCTATCCATACTTCAAGGAAAGGGGGATTACACAAGGGTGAACGTTATTTGGGGGTCACCTTAGAATTCTGCCTACCTCATAGTAGGACTGAAGCCACTTTTTCAGAGACCTTTCCTATCTGGATTTTTAAGTCCCAGCTATAAGCTTTGGAGGTTCTGGATTCTGTTTAAGAGAGACAGGATTTCCTTCTTTTATAATATTCAATGATATCTGTCTGAGTATACCTCTGTTGGTGGGAATTTATTTTTTAGAGTGAAATGGCTGTTCATTAATGGTGTGTCCATGTTAGATTGACCTGCTTGTGGCAACTTTGGGTTTGTCTGCCTGAGGTGATCATCAAAACTTGTCTGGGAAAACCTTATTTGTAGTGAAGAAATATTTTCCTGAGAGTTAATAGTTTGAACACACCTAGGAAATAGGAAGAGGTTAAGGACTTGAAAGTATTGTTTTCATCACATTTAACTTTGTCCCAGATCTCATGGATTAAACAATACTTGTGGAGAATCTGAGTTTGAGTAATTCAGTACCTAAGAAAATATTCTTAATGGTTAGAAGCTTGAGAGAATTGTGAATACAGTATTTACACAAATGATACACAAATGAAGGCAGGATGGCTGGTTTGCAAAGAGAACTTAATGTAGTCATAGTACATAAAACATAATTTAGTTATAAGAGGGGTAGATGATAAATTAAGCAGTTAAAAATGTATAGCATCTAGCATTCTAAAGCAAAGGAAAAACAACCTTGTATATGTATATTTTTCAATATATAACTTGTATGCAGAGAGAAGATCCCTCTAAACCTTCTTCCTCTTAAATTAGAACATGAACTTTAAAGAGCATGCAAGCTACCCCCAATTTTTCCCATCTCAACTTCTCTTTCCTTAGTGTCCTCGTTTTTAGAAGTCAAATGACTGACATTGTTCTTGTGGGAAGGAAGTTTAGTGTATCCCCTTTAATGATTTGCATCATTAACCTGTTAGATGACCCTGAATTTTACTCAGCTTAATGTTCCCAAAATATCACAAGGAGTCTGAAGGGCCATTTTTCTCAGCAAATCAAAGTCCAGAGAGACTGTATCTTGGTGGTCTGCCTCCTCAGCTAGTGAGCACCAGAAGAGAATACCTGAGCTAGAAAGTTGAGGTAATGCCTCTTTTCCAGACAAGATGCCTTCAATTTTTTAGGAACACTTGGTGATTTTTTTTTTTAAAGATTTTATTTATTTGACAGAGAGAGACACAGCGAGAAAGGGAACACAAGCAGGGGGAGTGGGAGAGGGATAAGCAGGCTTCCTGCAGAGCAGGGAGCCCTATGCGGGGCTTGATCCCAGGACCCTGAGATCATGACCCAAGCCGAAGGCAGACGCTTAACGACTGAGCCACCCAGGTGCCCCCAGGAACACTTGGTGATTTGTTGCTGAGAGCGTAACCTAGTTTCAAAGCTATTCTTGCCAAAGAACCACTTCAATGTTTCCAAGCAGTATGTTGATTGGGCTTGTCAATGATAGCCTGTCCCATTTCAGACCAGCCTTTCACACCGAGAAATGGAAATATACTAAGGACCTGTCTTAACTGTTCACAATCTTGGAAGCTGCTGATGTGAGTTTCTCTTGGCAGAATTGTCTGCCTACATAATAAGCAGCCAGACTGTATGGTCTGTGGGTATGGATGTTACAGGATAAACCCTCTTCTACTCTGAATCCATCTTGGATAATATCATCTCTCCTTTGGCTTAATCTGAGGGCTCTTTGAGCAACCTCCAGATTCCAGGGACACTGTCTAACCTGATAAGCCCCTTAATGTTTTCTTCCCTCCCTTGGCCAAGGTTATTGTATAAGAAAGCAATGAGTCATTCAGATCAGCCTGGAAATTTTTCTAAAAACCATTCTCTCCCAAGCATCATTTGAACCTGTTATCTGATTTCTCTGATTCCTATCTTATTACTTTTGTATTTAATGTTTTTTCCTCTGTCCCAGGTCTTTTCTGTTTGTGTTTGTTTGTTTTAGTTAATAGTCTACCAGGTTTTGGGATTCGACTTCTCCCTGAGGTAGTGTTGGGTAGCCGGGGACCCAGAGCATCCAGGTGTGGGCTGGTCTGGGAGGCCTGATACTTGTGGGATTTGTTTCTGGTAAATTGCTTCTGGAGCCTGCACTTACATTCTGTCCCTACTTATAGCTGTGTTGAAAGCAATTCTCCATGGCATTCCTACACTTTTTGGACTATCTGTTCAAGGATATATGAAGAATAAATGACCCTGGAAGCTAGAGATAATAAAGCCTAGAAATATCACCCTCCCCAGACACATTCCAGGGTAGTAAAATCCTCCTCCTCTCTCTGGAAAGACTTGCTTACATTCCAGAGGAAAGATAACTCCTTTCTCTCCGGAGAAGAGAATGGGCAGGTCACCGGCAGCTCCAAATAAATCAGTTTTTCCTAATTTGGGGGTTTTTGTCTTATGAGGAACCCCAGTACATTGGGCCCTCACTGCATCACCGTATGGGACTGGGGCTTTGGGAACCCACACAAGATACTGCCTTGGCAGCTGATTTTGTCGTGATTAATCAACGGTCTTTGTTTCTGATCTAAAGTGTGTGTGTTCTGTCAGTATGCAGTATTTGTATAAAACTATATGTAGCAGTCTTACTTATTAGCTTTCAAGTAGGGCAAAATCTTCAACCTTTCAGTTTCTGACTTACTAGTCTCCTTTAGTATTCCAATGAGATTCCAAGTTCTGGAATAGAAGAACACAGTGAATGAAATCTCAAATTCTGGAATAGAATACAATTCAGGCCCCAGTTGAGATTTTTAAGCTATGCATGTTGACATGAGGAAGACTTAGCTATAATTTAACCACTAGAACTCTGGAACGTTCTTATTATTCTACATTACAAGGTCCAAGCTGTTTATGTTTCTCATTTTCTGTAATAAGAAAGAGGTTTTATGGGAAATAACATCCCAGAAATAAATATGGTGAATGAAACAATAAGAAGAGATTTTCATGTCAAGTATGGAGGAAAACAGTTTATTTGGTCATAGAAATAGGTTAAACACAACACTGCAGTTTTGGAGATACTGTTCAGGGGATTATGTGAAGCTGAATTTAGTGAGTCTATTGGAAAAGAAGTAAAACAGAAACAAGCAATAATTTAATGTGAAAATATGTCCAATTAAAATATAGTATACAAACTATAGAAATACTGTTTTCCTTGGAATAAAATAATATCAAAGTTCCTGGAAGGTGACCATTTCTAGTCATAGAAATGTATTTTATACCATCAAATGAGGTTTGGGAGTAAAATTAGGGATGATAAAAAACAAGCTTCCTCCCATCTTCTTTTTTTTCTTTTTTAAATTTTATTATGTTAGTCACCATACAATACATCATTAGTTTTTGATGTGGTGATCCACGATTCATTGTTTTCATATAACACCCAGTGCTCCATGCAGTACGTACCCTCCTTAATACCCATCACTGGGCTAACCCATCCCCCCACCCCTCTCCCCTCTAAAACCCTGTTTGTTTCTCAGAGTCCATAGTCTCTCATGGTTCCTCCCACCTTCTTAAGAATTTATATGTCTTTTGTCATTTAACTTCTTTGCAAAGTTAGAGCTTTCATTTTGCCTCAAGGTTTTGCACTTTGGTCCAAAGTGAGCAGCATGATATTTATTCATGAAGCATAATTTTTAAAGCAATCTATCTACTTGCATTTGTTGCTACATTCAAGGAGAACAAAGGAATGCTTAATAGGTTGTAGGATCAGTAGCTCAGAGCTACAAAAAGGGGTGTTTTAAATCAATACAGCCCACCATTGTGTTGAGATATTTTTGGTAGTCACGAGAAGTCTTTTGCATGCAAAATAAGTACTGCACATAATATTTAGAGGTGACCATGACCTTGAAGACCATGCAGAGGAACCAAATGTCCATGGTTTAGCAAAGTTCCACAGCAGGATAGTAGTGTGACAAGAAGGGAAGGGCACGTGCTTCCTACACTGCCTAGCATCCCTGTATTTAATCTGTCCCCACTAACCATTAGGTGAAACACTCAGGTGAATATCAGCACTTACCTATGAAGAGTTTACAGAAGAGTTTAAGAATTAATGTTTCTTTTTTCTTTTTTTTGAACATAAAACTATTGACCACTGTTTACCAGTATTTACAATAAAGTAAACAATATACACTTGGATAACATTCTGACTACAAAGTTATTGTTTTTCCTGGTTTCTGCTGAACCAGTAACTCAAATACTGAGAAGACTGAGCCTACATGTCAGGAACGAGTTGGGGTAAAGAAAATACATGCAGGTTAAGAATTTGGATTATAAAAGTCTGTCCACCCATTTATTTCAGCAGGTGCTAAATTGCCAACATCTCTAACCATCTGATTATGATTAGGTTTCCATGAACAAAGTCTTAGACATTCCATGAATCATGACCTTTTAGTCAATACAGCACAGAGATTTCAACTTCTTGAAAAGGAATGGTTCACTAGAAGGAACCTTTAAATGTCCATTTAACTAAGTTTTGCTTACCTAATTAAAGCACACCAGGACTTGTCTAGTTTTGTCATTTGGGTGGGGAGGTTGTTGGTGGTGATAAAGTTTTCCTTTCAGGGATCTTGCAAATGAACTTGCATTTATGACTGTAGATATGAGTATGGATTCTGATATGGCTGCTTTTAAATTGTCCAATTTAAAAATTTGAAAGGTTAAGGCTTCAGGAAAAACTTCAGTTTAACTTTAAGTGAT
>NW_028043285.1:0-450 GCF_054177405.1 Leptonychotes weddellii
CCTTGCACCTGCGGCCCTTTTCCGGGCGTTTGCTCAGCAGGCCCACGTTCCCGCACTCCATGCTGCAGTTCTTCCCCGAGGGGCTCTGGTCAAACTTGAGACACTGGGCGCAGGTGCTGCAGAGAAACATGCGTGGGAGCCCGAGCGTGGGTGTGAGTGTGAGCGCGGGCGTGAGTGTGGGCGTGAGCGTGGGTGTGAGTGCGACTGCGGGCGTGGGCGTGAGTGCGGGCGTGAGCTTGGGCGTGGGCGCGAGCCTGGGCGTGGGCGCGAGCGTGATCGTGGGTGTGAGTGTGAGCACAGGCGTGAGCGCAGGCGTGAGTGTGAGCGCGAGCGTGTGGGCGTGAGCGCGGGCGTGAGCGCACACACATGAGAGCTCGGCCCCAGGTGGTGGGAGAGGTCTGCTGGGGGTGGGCGCCGAGTGGGGCTCCCGGGGGCGGGCGGGGGCCTGCC
>NW_028043286.1:0-450 GCF_054177405.1 Leptonychotes weddellii
GAGCGTCTTAGCTCCGCGGACACCCAGCTGTCTGGTGCTGCTCTGGGAGATCTGAGCCGAGAGGAGACCCTGGAATCACCACCAGTGACTCTCACCCGTGTCTGACCTCAAAAACCTGCCCAAACCCTGCCTCCAGCAGCCCATCCTAACGTCTTTCTGCTCTGGCCTCCTTCCTTTTCCCTAAAAATTCCAGTTTTTGATAAGCAGTCCTGGTACAAGCCTTGGCCAAAAGTTTTGCCGCCACCTACTTAAAAAAAAAAAAATCCTAACTACAATGAGATACTATTTTACACCCACGAGGAGGGCTATTACCAAAAACAAAACAAAAACCAGTAACAAAGCAAAAGTGCAGGGGTCGGCGAGGATGTGGAGAAGTTGGAGCGCTGTGTGCATTGCTGGCGGGATGAGAAATGGTGCGGCTGCTGGAGAACAGAATGACCATACATACGA
>NW_028043287.1:0-450 GCF_054177405.1 Leptonychotes weddellii
TGCTTAAGAAGAGAATAAATATACTGACTAATTTTTTAAGAAAAAATTAGAGACAAATATTTCTACTAACATGTTAAAAGATAACTTCTAATAGAATGGCAATACAATGTATAGCTCTGAAACCACCAGAGGAATCTTATAATAATTACTGAAAACTCTATCAAGCCAAAAGAAGGCAAGAGAAGAAAAAAAAAAAAAAGCAAAGGAAAAAAATGGAATTTAAATAGAAACCTAAAATAAGATGGTAAAATAAATATAAATTGTTAATCAGTGCCATAAATACAGATGGTACCCATCTATTAATAGACAGAGATTATAGAATAAGGTAAGACAAACAAAATTCAACTAAAGGGTTGGTTATAAAAGATAGACTTAAAACCAAAGAACACATAAAGATTGGAAATTCATGAAAAAATATTTACCTACAAATAATAGCCTAAAAAAAAAAAA
>NW_028043288.1:0-450 GCF_054177405.1 Leptonychotes weddellii
GAGCTCCCACCATGTCCCTCCTCACACCCCAAAGAGCTCTTCCCCCACAACCCAAGGAACACGCATGTGAGTCTGAGAAGGCATACCGGCTCTGGCATTTGGGGCCCGTTGCATGAGCTGAAGACATATTAACTCCTTAAGGGAAATTCTGGGAGTCTGTGCCTAAAATCCACCCTAGTTGAAAAGGGCTCCTGAATAAGCTAACGGGTGCGTTTGTGGAATCTAAAGACGTGCTGCTAGAAGTCTCGCATGAGGACCTGTGAACATAAACCAGCGCTCCTCGACGGGACCGCAGCGGACCTGGCCGCTGCTGGCCGCGGTTACCCCACACCTGCCCGTCAACGGGGAGCGGGGACTCGCGGTTCTCGCTCCCCCAACAGCACAGACGAGGGAGACGGACCAAGCAATGCGCAAATGTGGCTGTCCACTTCCGGGCAGAGTTTTAGGGAC
>NW_028043289.1:0-450 GCF_054177405.1 Leptonychotes weddellii
ATAACTTGGAAAATGGAGATCAGAGTCCTTTATTATCTTTAAAGGAAGAGAAAAGGAGAGAGGGAGGGAAGATGTCTCCTCTTTTCGGGTCAGGTAGAACTTTCGGTTTATTCTCCACTCGGTGCTACAGCAACACAGGGGTTGGCTGCTGGAAGAATGAGCACCCCTTCCCATCTGACCTCCCTGGCTTCCCCCACGGCCAGCTGAGAGATGCCACTCCCCAAGAGCACTGAGCTGTGTGGCCCGTGGTCCTGGGACCGTGGGCACCCCCTAGTTCCCTCCCCCCTCCCCCCACCCGCTGGCTGGAGGAGCACAGAGAAATGTGAACAAACGTGCTGCCCGCCCCATGCCTCCCATGGGCACCCTGGGGGGTGATGCCAGCCCTGGGAAGGAGTCGCCAATAAAGATCTGAGGTGCTAATAAGGAGGTGTCGATCCATTAACTTCACCC
>NW_028043290.1:0-450 GCF_054177405.1 Leptonychotes weddellii
AAAAAAAAAAAAGTTTATTCCTTTAGGGCTTGATTTTTAAATGTCCTTCACCAATGAAAGGAAGCAGGGTGTCATGGAGAAATGGCTAATTCTAGATGGGTATCAGGGAAGGGCAAGATAAGACTGAAGTCTCTTGTGTCAGAGCAAGACTAGTTATAAGGACAAAAAGTCAGTGTAAAGGGGCTCAACTGGCCAAATGTGGAAGACTTTGAGACTCAGAAAGAAAAGTAATGGATTATAACACATTAGATAGAAAAACAATTCATGAGTCCAAAGGGTTACTTTAAAGAGGTAGGGGGAGAGTCTGGGAAGTTAAATAAACTCTTCTTTTATTTTATTTTTAAAGGTTTATTTATTTATTTGACAGAGAGAGTCACAGTGAGAGAGGGAACACAAGCAGGGGGAGAGGGAGAGGGAGAAGCAGGCTTCCCACGGAGCAGGGAGCCCGAT
>NW_028043291.1:0-450 GCF_054177405.1 Leptonychotes weddellii
GGAATGAATAGAAAACAGGACTGTGTGTATATAATTGTTCCATTCCAGTTGAAGAGTGTTTGGTTTTGTTTTGTTTTGTTTTTTTGAATTTTTTAAATTTTATTATGTTATGTCAATCACCATACATTACATCATTAGTTTTTGATGTAGTGTCCCATGATTCATTGTTTGCGTATAACACCCAGTGCTCCATTCAGTACATGCCTTCTTTAATACCCATCACCAGGCTAACCCATCCCCCCACCCCCCTCCCCTCTAGAACCCTCAGTTTGTTTCTCAGAGTTCATAGTCTCTCATGGTTCGTCTCCCCCTCCGATTTCCCCCCTTCATTTTTCCCTTCCTGCTATCTTCTTCTTTTTTTTTTTTTTAACATATAATGTATTATTAGTTTCAGAGGTACAGGTCTGTGATTCAACAGTCTTACACAATTCACAGCGCTCACCATAGCAC
>NW_028043292.1:0-450 GCF_054177405.1 Leptonychotes weddellii
ATGTAAATATGCAGTTTTCTCAACACCATTTATTGAAGAAACTGTCTTTTTCCATTCAATATTCTTGGCTATTTTATAAAATATTAGATAGCTATATATATATGTGGGTTCATTTTTGGTCTCTCAGTTCTGTTTCACTGATATCTGTGTGTGTTTTCTGCCAGTGCCATACAGTTTTGATTACTGTGATTTTGTAATATAGTTTTAAACCAGGAAGTGTCATGCCTCCAGCTTCATTCTTCTCATGATTGTTTTTTTTTTTTTTTTAAAGATTTTTATTTATTTGACAGAGAGAGATACAGCGAGAGAGGGAACACAAGCAGGGGGAGTGGAGAGGGAGAAGCAGGCCTCCTGCCGAGCAGGGAGCCCGATGCGGGGCTCGATCCCAGGACCCTGAGATCATGACCTGAGCCGAAGGCAGACGCTTAACGACTGAGCCACCCAGGCGCC
>NW_028043293.1:0-450 GCF_054177405.1 Leptonychotes weddellii
CGGAGCAAGATGGCGGAGGAGTAGGAGACCTGGATTTCGTCTCCTCTCAGGAATTCAGCTGGATAGGGATCAAACCATTCTGAACACCTACAAACTCAACAGGAGATCGAAGAAAAGAAGAGCAACAACTCTCTCATCAGAAAAGCGACCACTTTCTGGAAGGTAGGACGTGCAGAGAAGTGAATCCGAGGCGATATTCAGGAGGATAGACGGCGGGGGAGGGGCCTCCATCGGCCGCTTCTGGCAAGTGATAGAACCACGGAGCACAAAATCGGAACTTTTAAAAGTCTGCTCCGCTGAGGGACGTCACTCTGGTGGCTAAGCGGGGGGTGGAACCCTCCGGGACAGTGTGGTCTCAGGACCCTCAGGGTCACAGAAAGACCGGGGGTGCCTGAGTGTGGCAGAGCTCCCAGGTAATGGAGCAGGGAAGCCGGCTGCAGAGGCGGAGCC
>NW_028043294.1:0-450 GCF_054177405.1 Leptonychotes weddellii
AGACAGGGGTGGTAATTCCTAAGCTGGCACTGCTGAAAGATCTAAACAAAATAATGTGAGATTCGAGAACTGCACAGTGCCACGCACCAGTGTGCTATTACGATTACCTTCGGTAGACCCGGCCCAGGGCTAAATACACAGAAAATGCTCTAGAAACATGTGTAAGTGATGGCTATCCCTGGGTGCTGAATTTTGCACCATTCTCTATCAAATGAATTTTGTATAATTCTTTTCACCTAAAATCATCAATACATTCCTTTTTGTGAGTTATTTTTCCTTAAACACATGCAAGGAACGCTTGCTGCAGTATATCTTCGGCCTAGTGGGGAGAGACTCCCCGTCCCCGTTCTCCCAGGTGCCCAGCTTGGGTCTTCCCAGCCCCTCTCTCAATGCCCCCCACACAGCTGCCCCAGTCCAGGCTGGTCACGGGCTGGGGGTGGCTGGGAGGAC
>NW_028043295.1:0-9504 GCF_054177405.1 Leptonychotes weddellii
AAAAAAAGGGAGAGAATGTGATCATGCAGGAGAGTAGAACAAAACCATACAGTAGAGATTAGGGTATATTTTGATATGTTATAAGAAACTAACTCAAAATTTTAAAGAGAGAACAACTTATATATATATGCCAAAAATACAGGTAACTACTATGAAGGGAGAGAATATGACTCTAAAAATGAAAAATAAAATTTTTTTTAAAAAAGGTATTGATAAGATGTTGGTTGAAAAAGGGAAAATGAAAAATTTAAAGAAAAAAAAGACAGTTAAAAAAATAACTTTGATAGACTAAAGAATCATGGTAAAAAGCCATGGATTCTATGGGCAGTATTTCCCTAGTGCTGGAGTTTTGCCGTTCTCATTGATGGTTAAACTTGGTCTTGGCTGGTTGTTCTTGCTGATCTTCTGGGGGAGGGGCCTGTTGCTGTGGTTCCCAAATGTCTTTGCCAGAGGTGGAATTGTCCTGCCCTTGCCTGACCGGGCTAAGTAATCTTCTCAGGTTTGCTCTCAGGAGCTTTTGTTCCCTGCAAGCTTTCTGTACAGGTTTGGAGGAGGAGAGTGAAAATGGCGGCCTCCCCAATCTCTGACCCAGAGGAGTGGAGAACTCGGGGCCCCACTCCTCAGTGAGCCCCCAGAGAAAAGCAGTGAGTCACTCCCATCTCCCCCATCTCTGGCCACACTCTGTGCTCACCCGGCCTGTGACCAAGCGTTTCTATCTCTGGCACCTGACTCTGTGTGGAGTCTCCAAACCCATCAGATCCCTTGGTGCACTCCCACGCCACTCCTCCTGGGGAGGAAGGGGAGTCTCCCCAGATCTGTCGCTTGTTGGGTCCGTGCTGGAAGCATTCAGTTCTATTTCCAGTCAGCTTT
The DNA here is from genome assembly GCF_054177405.1 of Leptonychotes weddellii. Taxonomy (NCBI): domain Eukaryota; kingdom Metazoa; phylum Chordata; class Mammalia; order Carnivora; family Phocidae; genus Leptonychotes; species Leptonychotes weddellii. Next base: position 871 of record NW_028043295.1, read on the forward strand.
CTCTACAGTCTACACTTGTCAGAGAGTGATCAAATTTAAATATCAGTTGAACATTTCACTCCTCTACTCAAAATTATCTGTGGTTTTCCTCTCATGCAGAGTAAAACTTAACAACTTCACATGAACTGCATTTTCCCCTGGTCCTGCAGCTATTTTTTTCTTAATTTACTCATAATCTAGTTTCTTACTTACCTGCTTCCCTGAGGTTGCACTAGACTCTGAAGCCCCCATGTAAGACCCACACTATGTGCTTTTCTTGGACCCACTGTTAATCATACTCTCCCTGGAACAACCCTCTTTGTGGCTCTATATGCACTCCAATTTATTTCTAATGTTTGTGTCTCCTGGTGACAGAAGGTAAGGTTAGAGCTCCCCTTTGCACTTTGACTCACCACATTGTTTTTAATGTAGTGGTGCCAAAAACTGGTTGTGGCCCATAGTCAGCATTCAATAAATAATGACTAAAACACTGGATGCTAAAGTTAATCACAGTCCTGTCCATAGATGTATAACCAACAAAGAATTAAAAACACAGTCTACTGATTACACTAATTATTCAGTGAGATTTATTATTGGCTAGTAGCAATTAGGCAACCCAATGGAGAAAAACATAACATTATTTTCCCTTTGGAATAGAGCAGCTTAATATATTATAACTCTTGGACAATGTTCAAGTGCATAAGAGACTAGTAAGAGAAGTAAAATCACCATGCTCTTTAGGTCCCCTCTTTCTTCCTACTGTGGTATCAATAAAGCCAGTTTGGAATTTATATTATTTTTCAGAGGATCAACACATGTAATCATCTGTTTTGAAATGAGATTCTATAATATCCTTCTGCCCTTGTGATGGCAATACTCATTATAATCAAGCTTAAGAAGACAAGTGGAACTTTCATGTGCCAGGTTTGGAGGTATACTATTAAATGATTGTTTGGAAGAAAAAAAATACTTAGGCTTAAAATATTTTAGATTTAATATTTTATTTTGGACTTGAGAAAAACAGGAGTTAAAAATACTAATTTTGCAAAAATGAAAACTAAAAAATGTAAAGGGATAATTTTATTCTTTGCTGCACAAATTGTTTGATTTAACAGTTCCAGGTTTCTCTGTGGTGAGTTTCAATGGGAGAAATATATATTTCAAAATTTTCTTCAATTTAAGGTGTTCCACTTTTTATGAATTTTAATAATTATATCATATTATAATATTTTATTTAGAACATATATGATAATTACCAGGTGTATAGCTGTTAGTGATATATTTTGGCATTTAATACACTAAGTTTAAAGTATTAAGTGTTAAATTAAATCACAACAATTAATAAGAGTAAGTGATGAATAAAGAAACTGAAGATGAAACTTAAAAAATAATAACACTAAATGTTGAAGGTGGAGTGCTATATTTTCATCCCCCAAAACATTAATCAATGTGTATGAGTTAGAATCTTCAAGAACTCTTTAAGGCAATATTTCCCAATCATTTTTTATCTGTCACATTAGAAGTAACAAACATATATGGGTTTTTCTTACTCCATCACTCTAGTTGTTAGTAATATTATAAGATGAAGAATTCACAGTATTTTAACAGGGATATATATATATATATATGAGATCAAATTTAATTTAATTATGACAAACATATATTTTTTATATTATCATTTTTCCAAATCCAACAACCAGTATTTATTCAGGATCTTTCCATGGTCCATTACAATGGAGAGAGGCTAAACATGTATTTAGGATAATTAGAATAAGATGGTGTGGGAGAGAATATTGTATATAGTACAATCTTAATATTTTACTAAATTTACATGAAGGTTGATGAATAAAATCTGTACAAATAGAAGAACCTGGCATGTCACTGTAAAAGAAATTAACAACCACACTCATCAGACTAAAAGTATTTTTATTTACTGCAACAGTGTGTGGTCCCTTCTTCCTGCCACAGATTCCATTTCCATCAATCTTATGGGATGGAAACAGGAAGACAAAGAAGGGGATTGGGTAGGGGTGGGCTTGAAGACTGTAATAGGTTGCAAGTACATGCATTTTAGGACTAGATGTATAAATATGATGAAAAAGAAAAAAAAGAAAGCATGTAGAGAAAACATTTTTTAACTCATAGTATAATGGGAAAATCAGCTGACAGGGGAAATAGTGAATAAATTGTGACTAGGAGGCCAGTAATCTTGGTTCATATAATGTAGGATTTTTGATACCTACAGTAATCAGGACATGTATCATATGGAAGTGTGCACATAAAACCATATAATTTTATGATAAATAATTTGAGTATTATGAATGAGAAAAAAGTTAGATTGATTTATATTTAATGTATTAAAAATTTTAAATATATGAATATCTCTAAACTGTTTTGCAGACAGTAAGGAGGTTAAAGATTTCATAGATTGCAGAAGGTCTGTAATCACTTTTCCCCCTAAGAATTGTTTACTATTCAACTTCTTGAAGGTATGCCAAAACACGTTTTGTTGTTCATGGGATATGAAGTGACCTTATGACTGAGACACAATTGAATAGTAGTTGGTTTGTCACTCTGAATTTCTGAGAGATATAAGAAGGTAGATTGTTGTTCAGGTTTTGATAAAATCAGTTGAAATTTTCAGTACTTCAGGATTTTTCACAGGACATATGTGGAAAACATAATAATGGCACATTTACATGATTTGAAACTAAAGTGGTTCAATAAAGAAGTTTTATTCAAGTAATGATTGATGATCAATATACTGAGTAGGAGCTAGATGAAAGTAATTTCTGTGTTTAATAGTTTGCATGACTGCCATATTTAGAAACCCATTTTATGTTCAATACTGAAAAAAATTGAGGATGATATTTTATTACTCTATTTTTATACAGATTATGCCTCCAACGCCGACAAATCTCACAGTTGTGATAGAATTTATCCTCATGGGATTTTCTACCAACAAAAATATATGCATTTTTCATTTAGTGCTCTTCTTTTTTATTTACTTCTGTGCTCTGATGGGCAATGTCCTCATCATCATGATCACAATTTTGGACCAGAATCTTCACACCCCCATGTACTACTTATTGAATAATTTATCCTTTTTGGATCTCTGCCTAATTTCAGTCACCATTCCTCAATCCGTTGCCAACTCTTTGTCTCACAGTAACTCCATCTCATTCACTGGCTACGTTGTCCAGGTCTTTCTGGTGGTTTTTTCAGCAACTACAGAACTATACCTCCTGACAGCAATGTGCTTTGACCACTATGCTGCCATATGCCATCCCCTGCACTATGAAATCATCATGAACAAAGACATGTGTGTTCAGCTGACAGGTGTATCTTGGCTGGGTGGGGGTCTGATTGCTCTGATGCACACAGTTGGTACTTTCTCCTTATCCTACTGTGGGTCTAACATAGTCCATCAGTTCTTTTGTGACATCCCCCAGTTATTGGCTATTTCTTGCTCAGAAAATTTAATGATAGAAATTGTACCTATCCTCATTAGTGTGGTGTTGGATATCTGTTGTTTTATTTACATCATTATTTCCTATGTGAACATCCTTTCCACTGTCAAGAAGATTCCTTCAAGAGAAGGTCAGTCAAAAGCCTACTGCACTTGCCTTCCACATCTGGTGGTAATTACATTATTTCTCTTCACTGGCATCTTTGCTTATCTGAAGCCAGCTTCAGGGATTCCTTCTATTAGTGACCTTTTAATTTCTATGTTCTACACTATGGTGCCTCCAACCTTCAATCCCATTATATACAGTCTAAGAAATAATGCCATGAAAACATCACTGCAGAGGTTGCTAAAAAAAACATTCACCAAAAAGTGAAAGTTATTTTCTCTTTTTTTTTTTTGCATTTTCAATAATAAATACCATCTACAAATTTACACACATTATTTCTTAGTATATTTGCTTCAAATATTTCTAGAACTCTTTTAGGTTTAAAAAATTGAGAGGGAATACAGAAATTTTTCAATATAACCACTACATCCACAAATGCATAACCTTCATGAGTAACAATATAACTCACCAGAATCACATTTTTTAACAAAGATATACCTACACTTAAACCTCATGACTAATCCATAGTCCATAGTTTACATTAGGGATTCTCTTAGTGCTTTACATCTATGGGTTTGGACAAATACATAATGACATACAGTCATCACTATAATGTCTCACAGAGCATTTGTACTACCCCAAAACTCCACCACACCCTGACCATTTTTGTACCCTAACCCCCATCAGACCAGGTATTCAATGATCTTTTTATTATCTCCATATTTTTGGCTTTCCCAGAATGTCATGTAGTTGGAATCATATAATAAACAATCTATTCAGATTGGCTTTCCTTATTTAGTACTATACATTTAAATTTTCTCCATGTGATTTTGTGGCTAGATAGCTCATTGCTATATAATATCCCATTATCTTCATGTACTACAATTATTTATCCATTCACCTACTAAAGAACATTTTGGTTCCCTCCAAATTTTGGCAACTAACCATAAAGCTGCTCTAAACATCCTTGTGCAGTTTTATTTGTGTACATAAGTTTTCTTTGGATAAATATAGAGGGGCATATTTGCAGGATTGTGTGGTAAAATTATATTCAGTTTTCAAAATTTTAATTCTAGTATGTTTAACATAAAGTGTTATATTAGTTTCAGGTGTGCAATATAGTGATTCAACATTTCCATACATCACCCTGTGTTCAGCACAACAAATGCATTCCTTAATCCTCATCACCTATTTCATTCATCTCTCCACCCACCTCGCCTCTGGTAACCATCAGTTTGTTCTCTATACTTAAGAGTCTATTTCCTGGGCGCCTGGGTGGCTCAGTCGTTAAGCGTCTGCCTTTGGCTCAGGTCATGATCCCAGGATCCTGGGATCGAGCCCCACATCGGGCTCCCTGCTCCGTGGGAAGCCTGCTTCTCCCTCTCACACTACCCTTGCTTGTGTTCCCTCTCTCGCTGTCTCTCTCTCTTCAAATAAATAAATAAAATCTTTTTTAAAAAAAGAGTCTATTTCCTGTTTTGTTTTGTTTTTGTTTTTGTTTTTTTCTTTGCTTAATTGTTTGGTTTCTTAAGTTCCACATACTAGTGAAATCATATGGTATTTTTCTTTCTCAGACTGACTTATTTCACTTAGCATCATACTCTCTTTCTCCATTCATGTCTTTGCAAATGGAACGAATTCATTCTTTTTTATGGCTGAATAATATTCTATTTTATACATATATACCACTTCTTATTTATCCATTCATCTATTGATGCTCATTTGGGCTGACTCCATATTTTGGTTATTGTAAGTAATGTTGCAATAAACGTAGGGGTATATGTGACCCTTTCAATATGTTTTTGTATTTTGGGGGTAAATCCTCCAATAATGCAATTAATAGATCATAAGGTAGTTCTATTTTTAACCTTTTCAGGAGCCTCCATACTGTTTTACACAGTGGCTGCACTTGTTTATATTCCCACCAACAGTGTAAGAACATTTCATTTGCTTCACATCCTTGCCAATTCCTGTTTTTTTCTTGTGTTGTTGATTTTAGCCATTCTGTCTGGTATGAGGTGATGTCTCATTGTGGTTTTCATTTGCATTTCACTGATGATGAGAGATGTTGAACATCTTTTCATGTGTCTGTGGGCCATCAGGAAGTCTTCTGGGAGAAATATCTGTTCATGTCTTCTGCCCATTTTTAATTGAATATTTTTTCCTGGGTGTTGAGTTATATTAGTTCTTTATGTATTTTGGATACTAACCCATTAGCAGATATGTTATTTGCAAATATCTTCTCTCATCACATAGGTTGCCTTTTAGATTTCTTGATTGCCTCCTTCACTATGCAGAAGTTTTTATTTTGATGCAGTCCCATAGTTTATTTTTGCTTATTTCCCTTGCCTCTGGGGACAAACCTAGAAAAATTTTGCTGTGGCAAATGTGGGAGATATTACTGCCTCTGTTCTCTTCTAGGACTTTTATGGTTTCAGGTCTCATATTTAGCTCTTTAAGCCATTTTGAATTTATTTTTGTTTATGGAGTAAGAAAGTGGTCCAGTTTCATTCTTTTGAATGTAGCTGCTCAGTTTTCTCAATACCATTTGTTCAAGAGACTATCTTTTTTTTTCCCATTGAATATTTGCTCCTCCTTTGTCAAAAATTAATTGGCCATATAATTGTGAGTTTATTTCTGGATTTCTATTCTGTTCTGTTGAAGTATGTGCCTATTTTTGTGTTACTGCCATACTATTTTTATTACTACAACTTTGTAATTTAACTTGAAGTCTGGAATTGTTACACCTCCATTTTGCTTTTCTTTTTCAAGATTGCTTTGGCTATTCAAAATCTTTTGTGGTTCCATATAAATTTTTAGGATCCTTAGTTCTAGTTCAGTGAAAAATACTGTTGGTGTTTTGATAGGGATTGCATTAAATGTGTACATTGCTTTGGGTAGTATAGATATTTTAACAATATTTGTTCTTCAAGTTCATAAGCCTGGATTATCTTTCCATTTCTTTGTGTCATCTTTAATTTCATTCATAAATGTTTTATAGTTTTCAGAATACAGACCTTTCACTTCCTTAAGTTTATTTCTAGGTATGTTATTATTTTTGGTACAGTTGTAAATGAGATTATTTTCTTAATTTCTCTTTCTGCTGCTTCATTATTGCTGTATAGAAATGCAACACATTTTTGTGCATTGATTTTGTGTACTGCAATTTTACTGAATTCATTTATCAATTTTGGTAGTTTTTTGATTGAGTCTCTTGTGTTTTATATATATAGTATCATGTCATCTGCAAATAGTGAAAGTTTTATTTCTTCCTTACCAATTCAGATGGCTTTTATTTCTTTTTGTTTTGTAATTGCTGTGGCTAGGGCTTCCAATACTATGTTGAATAAAAGTGGTGAGAATGAACATTCTTCTCTTATTCCTGACTTAGAAGAAAAGCTATCGGTTTTTCCCAATTGAGTGTAAGGTTCACTGAAATGTTTTCATTGATGACCTTTATCATGTTGAGGAATGTTCCCTCTAAGTTTGCTTTGTTGAGGGCTTTTAGTATGAAAGTTGTTGTGCTTTGTCAAATGCTCTTCCCATGTCTATTAAAACAATCCTATGTTTTTTTATCCTTTCTCTTATTGATGTAATGTATCATGTTGATTGATTTGCAAATATTGAACCATGCTTGCATCCCAGGAATAAATCCTACATGAATGAATTTTTAATGTATTTTTGGATTTTTATGTATTTTTTGCTAGTATTTTGCTGAAGATTTTTGCCTCTATTTTTATTCGAGATATTACCCTGTAGTTCTCTTTTTTTTGTGACGTCATTATCTGCTTTTGTAATCAGGGTGATCCTGGCTTCATGGAATGAATTCACAAGTTTTCCAGGAAGGGAAAAATGAAGGAGGGATATCAGAAGGGCAGACAAACCATGGGGGGAATACCAGAAGGCAGACAAACCATGAGAGACTATGGAGTCTGAGAAACAAACTGAGGGTTCTATGAGGGGAGGGGGGTAGGGGGATGGGTTAGCCTGGGAATGGATATTAAAGAGGGCATGTATTAAATGGAGCACTGGGTGTTATATGCAAACAATGAATCATGGAACACTACATCAAAAACTAATGATGTAATGTATGGTGATTGACATAACATATTAAAAAATATTCAATAAAATTTGCCTGTGAAGCTGTCTGGTCCTGGACTTTTGTTTGTTGGGAGTTTTTGATTACTAACTCATTCTCTTTAGTGACAATTGGTCTGTTCATATTTCCTATTTCTTGCTGATTCAGTTTTCATAGTTTAGTTTTTAGAAATTTATCCATTTCATCTAGGGAAAATCTGTTGGCATATAGTTTTTCATTCTCTTACAATTCTTTTTATTTCTGTGGAGTTGTTATTTCTTCTCCTTCATTTTTGATTTTGTCAATTTAAGCCCATTGAATTTCTTTTCTTTTCTTTCTTTCTTTGTTTAAATTTCATTTTATTATGTTATGTTAGTCACCATACATCATTAGTTTTTGATGTAGTGACCCAAGATTCTTTGTTTTTGTATAGCACCCAGTGCTCCATGCAGTATGTGCCCTCTTAAATACCCATCACCGGACTAACCCATCCCCCCACACCCCTCCCATCTAATACCCACAGTTTGTTTCTCAGAGTCCATAGTCTCTCATGGGTCATCTCTCCCTCCTATTTCCTCCCCTTCATTTTACCCTTCTTTCTCCTAATGTCCTCCATGCTATTCCTTATGGTCCACAAATAAGTGAAATCATATGATAATTGATTTTCTCTGATTGACTTATTTCACTCACCATAATCTCCTCCAGTCCCATCCATGTTGATGTAAAAGTTGGGTATTCATCCTTTCTAATGGTTGAGTAATATTCCATTGTATATATGGACCACATCTTCTTTATCCATTCATCTGTTGAAGGGCATCTCGACTCCTTACACAGTTTGGCTATTGCAGACATTGCTGCTATGAACATTGGGGTGCATATGGTCCTTCTTTTCACTACATTTGTGTCTTTGGGGTAAATACCCAGGAGTGCAATTGCTGGGTCATAGGGTAGCTCTATTTTTAATTTTTTGAGGCACCTCCACACTGTTTTCCAAAGTGGCTG
>NW_028043296.1:0-450 GCF_054177405.1 Leptonychotes weddellii
CCCGGCTGGTCGAAGGTCCGAGCTGGGATTCACAGGCAGGCAGTCTCCAGTCGTGCCCTTCACACACCTAGGCCAGTGAACAGCTAAGGATGTTATTTTGCATAAACTCCTTGGAGTGATATTTCCTTTAGGGTCTCCGTGATCTAGCCAGGGCCTCTTACTATCAACACATTAGTCACAGAAACTCTTTTATTTATTTATTTTTTAAGATTTTTATTCTTAAGTCGTCTCTACACCCAACGTGGGGCTTGAACCCACGACGCCAAGATCAAGAGTCGCGTGCTCTACCAACTGAGCCAGGCAGGTGCCCCTCATCACATAAACTCTTCACCAAGGCCGGGGTGAGTAGCTGCGAGGCACCGCTCCCATCAGCCTCTGCCGCTCCCCCTGCTTCTGCTCTCTCTCTCTCTGGCAAATAAATAAATAAAATCTTAAAAAAGAAAAAAAAAA
>NW_028043297.1:0-450 GCF_054177405.1 Leptonychotes weddellii
ATCTTAGGTCCATAATGTGTGCAGAGCACTGTGCTTGGTGGTGTGGGAGATGGAAAGTTGCATGAAACATAGTTCCCACCTCCAGGAGTAACAGACTTGATGAGGAAAAGGGAAATGCATAGAAAGGCTTATAATTAAAAATATCATGTGGGAAGGGATGCATTCGTGCTGCCAGAAAATAGAGAACAGTGGGTCACCTCTTTTTTTTTTTTTTAAAGATTTTATTTATTTATTTGAGAGAGAGAGAATGAGAGACAGCATGAGAAGGAGGAAGGTCAGAGGGAGAAGCAGACTCCCTGCTGAGCAGGGAGCCAGATGCGGGACTCGATCCTGGGACTCCAGGATCATGACCTGAGCCGAAGGCAGTCGCTTAACCAACTGAGCCACCCAGGCGCCCCGTGGGTCACCTTTTTTTAAGGAGTTTATATTTTTATGATCCACAGAACTTGC
>NW_028043298.1:0-450 GCF_054177405.1 Leptonychotes weddellii
AGAGGGGCAGCCTGGCCACCATGGGGACAAAAAGCAAGGACCACAAAAACACGGCTGTCACACATAGAGAATTCACAGGTTTTATTCCTGAACAGAGCAAATGCCTGGGTGCAGGCAGGTGGGTGCAGGCAGGTGGGCGCAAGTGGGTGGATGCAAGCAGGTGGGCGCAGGCAGGTGGGTGCAAGTGGGTGGATGCAGGGAGGTGGGCGCAAGTGGGTGGATGCAGGCAGGTGGGCGCAGGCAGGTGGGCACAAGTGGGTGGATGCAGGCAGGTGGGCGCAAGCAGGTGGGCGCAGGCAGGTGGGCGCAGGCAGGTGGGCGCAAGCAGGTGGGCACAGAAAGGTGGGTGCAGGCAGGTGGTGCAGGCAGGTGGGTGCAGGCAGGAGGCTGCAGTAGCTGCCTGACTCCTTAAAGCCACGTTGTCACACGCAGCTGTCATACAAAGCTGTC
>NW_028043299.1:0-450 GCF_054177405.1 Leptonychotes weddellii
AGGTGTTGCAAAATAGATTAAACTGACTCAGCATCTTTGCTTCTTTCTCTCAAGTAAAAGTAGAAATATCCACCCCCCACAGTAAAAAATCCCACCATCTCTACACTGTATCTTATCACTTCCTTCCTATGCTTTATACTAAGTCTTTCTCATTATTATTTAATCATACCCTAAATTTTGAAGGAAAAAAAAAAAAAAACTCTCCCTTAAATCCACATGTCTGTTGGATATAAAAACAGTCCCTGAGGGGGCGGAGCAAGATGGCAGAGGAGTAGGAGACCTGGATTTCAGCTCTCAGGAATTCAGCTGGATAGGGATCAAACCATTCTGAACACCTACAAACCCAACAGGAGATCGAAGAAAGGAATAGCAACAACTCTCTGAACAGAAAAGCGACCGCTTTCTGGAAGGTAGGACGTGCAGAGAAGTGAATCTGAGGCGATATTCGGG
>NW_028043300.1:0-450 GCF_054177405.1 Leptonychotes weddellii
ATAACTTGGAAAATGGAGATCAGAGTCCTTTATTATCTTTAAAGGAAGAGAAAAGGAGAGAGGGAGGGAAGATGTCTCCTCTTTTCGGGTCAGGTAGAACTTTCGGTTTATTCTCCACTCGGTGCTACAGCAACACAGGGGTTGGCTGCTGGAAGAATGAGCACCCCTTCCCATCTGACCTCCCTGGCTTCCCCCACGGTCAGCTGAGAGATGCCACTCCCCAGGAGCACTGAGCTGTGTGGCCCGTGGTCCTGGGACGGTGGGCACCCCCTAGTTCCCTCCCCCCTCCCCCCACCCGCTGGCTGGAGGAGCACAGAGAAATGTGAACAAACGTGCTGCCCGCCCCATGCCTCCCATGGGCACCCTGGGGGGTGATGCCAGCCCTGGGAAGGAGTCGCCAATAAAGATCTGAGGTGCTAATAAGGAGGTGTCGATCCATTAACTTCACCC
>NW_028043301.1:0-450 GCF_054177405.1 Leptonychotes weddellii
CAGGAAAGAATGTCCAATGGAAAAAAGACAGTCTCTTCAACAAATGGTGTTGGGAAAATTGGATAGCCACATGCAGAAGAATGAAACTGGACCATTTCCTTACACCACACACAAAAATAGACTCCAAATGGTTGAAAGACCTCAATGTGAGACAGGAGTCCATCCAAATCCTAAAGGAGAACACAGGCAGCAACCTCTTCGACCTCAGCCGCAGCAACTTCTTCCTAGACACATCGCCAAAGGCAAGGGAAGCAAGGGCAAAAATGAACTATTGGGACTTCATCAAGATAAAAAGCTTTTGCACAGCAAAGGAAACAGTCAACAAAACCAAAAGACAACCGACAGAATGGGAGAAGATATTTGCAAATGACATATCAGATAAAGGGCTAGTACCCAAAATCTTCTTAAACTCAACACCCAAAGAACAAATGATCCAATCAAGAAACGGGC
>NW_028043302.1:0-450 GCF_054177405.1 Leptonychotes weddellii
ATGATGCCTGATGGATGGGAGAAATTCCGCACAGAGTTCTTGAATGAACATAGAAAGTTTTAAGGATTTTTCTTTATAAAAACTCTTCTGGAAGAGTAGAAAATGTAGAGGCATAAGTCTCCAGCAGAAGTTTGAATTTGGCTTCTGATAGATTCGTGAATTTCTTAAGAATTTCTCTTTTGGTATTAGTTTGGGATTTATATATATATATATGTATATATATTAAGCTGCATAGAATGGACACACAATTAGGAGCAAGATGGCGGAGGAGTAGGAGACCTGGATTTTGTCTCCTCTCAGGAATTCAGCTGGATAGGGATCAAACCATTCTGAACACCTACAAACTCAACAGGAGATCGAAGAAAGGAATAGCAACAACTCTCTGAACAGAAAAGCGACCACTTTCTGGAAGGTAGGACGTGCGGAGAAGTGAATCCGAGGCGATATTCG
>NW_028043303.1:0-450 GCF_054177405.1 Leptonychotes weddellii
GCCTGGGTGGCTCAGTTGGTTAAGCGACTGCCTTCGGCTCAGGTCATGATCCTGGAGTCCCGGGATCGAGTCCCGCATCGGGCTCCCTGCTCGGCGGGGAGTCTGCTTCTCCCTCTGACCCTCCCCCCTCTCATGCTCTCTCTATCTCATTCTCTCTCTCAAATAAATAAATAAAATCTTTAAAAAAAAAAAAAAAAAACTAATGATGTACTGTATGGTGACTAACATAACATAAAAAAAAAAGAAAAAACCAAAATACTCAGTTATGGTGTGTTCAATATTACCTCCATACACCAACTTTCTTTTCTCTCTCTCTTTTTAAAAATTATTTAACTCCTTTATATGAATATTAAAGACTAAACCATAGGTCAGTCAAAATGAAAATATACTTACTATTATCATGTCTCATTGAATCCGCACAGAAAACCTGTAGATGGATAATAATATTTA
>NW_028043304.1:0-450 GCF_054177405.1 Leptonychotes weddellii
AAAAAAAAAAAAAAGACTTCTGTTGTTTTGCTACTTATTTGCTTCTTGTGTATCGTAACTTTTTCTCAACTTGCTCGAATCTGCTGCTGAATTTCTACAGGCAGCTGTCCATTGCAGCTATTGTACTTTTCAGCATGATAATCTGTTTAGTTTATAATTTTCATTTCTTATATTTTTTGTTATACATTGTTTTCATGATTTTCTGTCCATCCATTCATTTAGCTGTGTGAGAATATTTAAGAATTTTTACAGAATATTTTGTCAGTTAAATCCAGTGTCTGCACTTTCTTAAGAATGGTTTCTATTGGCGGTGCAAGATGGCGGAGGAGTAGGAGACCTGGATTTCGTCTCCTCTCAGGAATTCAGCTGGATAGGGGTCAAACCATTCTGAACACCTACAAACTCAACAGGAGATCAAAGAAAAGAAGAGCCACAACTCTCTGAACAGAA
>NW_028043305.1:0-450 GCF_054177405.1 Leptonychotes weddellii
AAAAAAAAAAAAGAACAGCTACTCAGCAAAAAGCAAAAATTAAAAATTAATCTTCATTCCATATGTGGGCTGTTACCAAATTTTGCAAGGATGTTTAGCAGAAGCATTCCTCTTTTTGTTTTGCCTCATAAACAGTGAAGAAGGAGAAACATTGCCTAAGACTGAGATTTGGCAAAGGAATCCGATGAAAACCGTCAACTCTGTGCCACAGGGTGATGTCCTTGAGGGCGCCTGGTCATTGTATGATTAGTGAGTTTTCTGCTGTCCTGCCTCAGTCTTCACGCAAAACTCGGCTTCTCGTAGCTCATACATGCTCATCCACCCAGCAGCAGCCTCTCAGGGCAAGAAAGGACTCTAACCCTGAGGATCCCACCCCAGCACCCTTTAGTCGAAGAAAACGTACCTATAAAGCAAACCCACGGAAAGGAAAATGAAGAGCCAGCTAGCTAT
>NW_028043306.1:0-9503 GCF_054177405.1 Leptonychotes weddellii
CCTCTGGTTCTTTCTAGCCTAGATGGAAGCATTTTTTTTCAAGGTCAGCCCACATCTATCTTCCATTTCAAAAAGTATTCAAACTCTGACCAGAGAAGTGTCCTGCTCACAGTTCACAGCAGCCCCCGGCTCCCCACATCAGCTGGTATCCCCTACAATTCCTGAATTCCGCTGTCTCTCCTTTGCTCCCTCCCCTCTTCTCAGCCCATAGATTCTTGGAAAGTTCAGATTCCCTCACAGTTTCATTCTCCAGAGGCACCATGCAGACTTCGCTGCTCCTAGCCCTTCCCTCAACCAGAACCAGAGGCCACCATTAGGATTTCACCTCCAGGCTACTGTTCCTCCTAGTACTTTGCTTCATCCACCTGTGAGTGAAAATGAGCTGGGCCAGGATTCTACAGGCAAGAGCCCCTCTTGGCCCTCAGAGATATGCCTGCAAATAGAGCCATGATGTTCCCACTGGCCTCCTCAAAATGTGCAAGGACAGTGCTCTTTCCTCTGACTTGTGCTGGATTTAAAATGGGGGAGGGGGAGAGCACAGTGATCTTGCTGAAATCTCATAACCTATACACAGTGAGGGTCCTTGGGTCCACAGGGACCACCAGGGTAGCTGGGCAAGGAGTTTGAGTAACCACTCACCGTAACCAACCACTGTTCCTCTCTGACCCAAAGGCCTTGTTGCAGGATCTGGCTTACTCTTCAGAACAATTTCTTCCTTTACAGTAAACCTTTTCTAGGGACACCATTTTTCCTCTCTGCCCTCTTGCTTACCCAATGCCTCTACTCCTCCATACCCTCATTCTTCTCCCATACCAATCAGAAGGGTCTGTGTGTATCTTCAGCCCAAATGGTGGACAGAGTATATTGTTGTGCTCAGCATTGTCATTGTTTATCTAAAAGGCTACTCAGTGAATATAAACAGATACTTAGAACTAGGAAATGTCTCCTAATTCTGCACCCCACATATATTTGAGCCCAGCAGAGATATCCCATTATGCTAATATTGGCTCTATTAAGAGGTGATTGTACATCACCTGTAATTATCTCTCAAGTTCTAGGACTTCAACCAAAGTAGATGTGTCCTCCAACTCAAAAGTCATCTAAGTAAATAGCTTTTCTGTACAGTGTGGATTAAAATCAACTTCAGAAAATAATACCCTTAATCATCTCTCAGTTGACCCCAGATTGGGTAGTGTTCTTCAAGGACTAGGAATCAGAGCAAACAATTTTTCTGGAGATAAATTCACTGGTAGCTTTTCCCAATTTTGAGCAGGAGTGCCTCACATCTAATCATTTTTCATCCCAAGGAGAGAAAGCGATCTTAGTAAGGGCTTAACTCAATAGCTTTGCACGCTCCTCCTCTGAGGTGCTCAGGCGGAGCCGGTGTACTTCTCAAGGCTAGATGCCCATTACTAATACTGACTCCAGGTGGGAACACGTCCACCTCTACAAGCAATAATCATCGTTTCCTTCCTTAAAAGCTGTGTCACTGTCACAATGATCCTTCACTAAGGGTCACCTGATCTTAAGAACCAGAGTCAAATTCTGACAGAAAAGTTTCAGCAGCTGAACAGACAATAACTGTGTAATTGATAAACTCTTAAAATAATTAAAAGAAATTTCTGCCAAGGGCTTTTCAAGGAAGAAGGAAGAAACAACAGACTTATTTCTTCATTACTAAATTCATTTGCTAACGGTAAATGGTGAATGTGATATTTACCACATTCAGTGAATATTCGCCCCCTTCAACGAGGTGCTGGCATGTTTTCTCCTCAGGTTTTTCCAGGCCTAGCTCTGAGAGGCTCTTCTCTGCCCAAGCCCAGGCCTGCCCTTCTTCACTCCCCCCTCCCAATATCTAGGCCCCCATCGCCTTTGGAAAGGGGGAGCACCCAACTAGCACAATACAGAAGTTATACCCTCAGATTGGAGCAAGCTGGGACCGACGCCAAAAGAGTCACAGAAAGTTTTTCCACGAGGCCTACTGCCTGCCTCCCAAACCACTGCCTTCCTGGTTTCTCCTGCCCTGTAGTCCCACAGGCCCCTCCCAGCCCCTTGTACCTTCACTTCTCTTTGGATTCAAGCTCTTTTTACAACTGTTTGTTTTTAATCTGAACATTAATGTTTGAGGTAAATGGAGCAGCATGAACAAAGTTATAGAAGCAAGAAGCTTTATCCACAAGGCTGGACGTATTTTAGAATCATTGTGTATGTAGGAAAGGGAGTGGCAAGAGAGGAGCAGGAACCAGACATTCCCAGCTGGTGTCCTGCGATGGGATTATAATTGCAACCACAAGTGTCCACCACCCACACTCCCTGTGCAGGACCAAGACACTTATTCTACTAGAACCTCAGAGTGTTGGCTGCTGATGGATCACAGCTGAGTCCCTCTAGGAGACTGAATTCAATTTAGTAAGGTGTCGGGATACACAGTCAATATACAAAAGTCAATGTATTCTATGTACTAGCAATGAGCAATAGAAAATTACAATTTAAAAATAATACCATATATAGTATCATACAAAAACAGAATATTTAAGAACAAAATTTAACGCAATGTGTGCAAGATCCATAGCTAAAGCCAATAAAGCATTGTTGAAAGAAACTAAGAAGAATTTAAGTGAAGAGATATGCCACCCCTAGGGGTTGGAAGACTCAGTATTCTCAAGATACAAATTAGCCTCAAACTAATCTATAGATTTCATGTTATTCCAATCAGAATTCTAGCAGGTATTTTGTAGAAATTGACCACGCTGATTCTAAAATGCAGCAGACCACGAATATCAAAACAATCTTTTTAAAGGAAAAAAAAAATTTTTTTAAGATTTTATTTATTTATTTGACAGAGAGACACAACGAGAGAGGGAATACAAGCCGGGAGGTGGGAGAGGGAAAGGCAGGCTTCCCACTGAGCAGGGAGCGTGATGTGGAGCTCAATCCCAGGACCCTGGGATCATGACCTGAGCCTAAGGCAGACGCTTAACGACTGAGCCACCCAGGCGCCCCAAAAGGAAAAAACTTTTAAAGGTTGGAATGACTTGCATCACCTGCTACCAAGACTTACTATAAATCTACAGTACTCAAGACAGTGTGATATCAGCAAAAGTCAGAGATACAGAGCAATAGACGAGAATAGAGTCCAGAAATAGACCCACCCCTATATGATCACTTGATTTTCACAAAACACCAAGGAAAGTCAATGAAGGGAAATGATAGCCTTTCAACAGCTTGTGCTGAAACAATTGGATATCCATATAAATAAACAAAAATTGTAACCCTTACATCACACCATGCAAAAAAGTTAATTCAAAATGTGTTACAGACCTACACATAAAAGATAAAGCTTCTAGAAGAAAACATAAGAACAATTTTGTGACCTTGAGGGAAGCCAAGACTTCTTAGATAGGCCACGGAAAGCACAAGTCATAAAAGGAAAACAATAAATTGGGCTTTATCAAACTTGAACACCTTTATTTGCTGAAATTCAGACACCATTGATAAAATGCATATTTTACCCCACAGACTGGGAGAAACTCATGCATATGGTAGAGGAATTGTATCCAGAAAATCTTTTGTTTAACTCTGTAATTCAATAGTAATAAGTCAAGCAAGTTTAAGACCGGCAAAAGTCACTTCACAAAATAGGATTTTGAATGACTGATGCACATATTAGAAGATGCTCCATAACACTGGTCATCCGGAAGAGCTAATTAAAACCACATGAAATATCTCTGCACACCTACTAGAATGGCTAAAATTGAAAAGATTAACAATACCGAGCGTTTCCAACAATGTGGAGCAGCTAGAATTCTCAGGCTTTGCAAGTGGGAATATAAAATGAGACAACCACTTAGGAAAAGTTTGGCAGTTCTTTACAAATTTAAGTAGACAGATTATGTTGTGATCCAGCAATTCTATCCCAAGGTATATACTCACGAAACATGAAAATTTGTCCACACCAAGACTTTTACATACATGTGCATATAGCTTTATTCATAATATTCAAAATATGACTAATAGTGGACAATAAGTAATTATAGTAATTAGAAATAGTGACAGCTGACTATTTCAAATCTGAGTTTATAATTTTCACTAAGAGATGCAATCAACATTTTCCCTTACAACTCTAATTCATAAGAAAACTTCCGCTCTCCCCCAATTTCTGGTTGGATAAAGAAACATTGAAGACAGGAACTGTGCCTTATTTAGTTTTGCATGCTTAGTACCTAGTGTATTACCTGGCATTTAGCACAATTGCAGGCCCTTTAAAGGACATAATATTGTTTTAGGGGGGCCTGGGTGGCTCAGTCAATTAAGCATCCAACTCTTTTTTTTTAAAGATTTTTATTTATTTGACAGAGAGAGACACAGCGAGAGAGGGAACACAAGCAGGGGGAGTGGGAGAGGGAGAAGCAGGCTTCCCGCGGAGCAGGGAGCCCGATGCGGGGCTCGATCCCAGGACCCTGGGACCAGGACCTGAGCTGAAGGCAGACGCTTAACGTGACTGAGCCCCCCAGGCACCCCAGCATCCAACTCTTGATGTTGGCTCAGGTCACCATCTCAGGGTTGTGAGATCAAGCCCCGCATTGGGCTTGGATCCTGCTTAAGATTCTCTCTCTCCTGCTCCCTCTGTCCCCCCCAACCTACTAAAAAATTTAAAAATAAATAAATAGATAAAGGACATGATATTGCTTTAAATCACAACATTGCTACGATTTGTAACAGACATGTGCCTCCTCCATCCTTAGGCAGAGACTCCACTGGAAGTTCTCAGCAGCTACACCTTCTGTAGCAGTTGGCACCCCACTCTGCAGCAGCTCTGGAGAGGCCCTGGCTCAGCACAGTGAAGATAGCATCTCCTTTTCTTGCTCGGCTAAGACTATGCAGTCATAACTGAAAAGAACATTAAGCACTGTAACTCCTAAATCAGGGAGATTCTAATCACATCTCAAAGGAAACCAACACATCAGTTCTTTCCCCTGGTTTAAGAGAAATTTTACTGCCAGATGTGAGAGGCCCCTGAAAGAAGGAAAAAGACAGTGAACTAGGTTCCTAGGTCCCCCAGTCATATCATTAATGCCAAATTCGGAGGGATTCGGTAACTAGTTTAACTGGGGTATGATTTCAAGGTTAATTCCCAGCCACTATTGGATCAATAGACAATATAAAATTAAAGTGGCAACAGGAATTATATTTCACGCTGAATTTACATTATAATTTTCAAGCTCAGCTAAACTGAAAAAAAATCAAAAGCACAACACTCCAAGCAGCTTCCAGGAAAATAATACCCTAAAAAAAGAAAAGAAAACCCTAAGTCCCTTTACACATAAACACCAGGGCTGTTTCACCCCTTTGTTTCCAATCAAAAAGTGGTTTGCAATGAATCATGGAACACTTCATCTAAAACTAATGATGTAATGTATGGGGATTAACATAAGAATAAAAAAAAAAAAGAAAAAAAAAGTGGTTTGGAATGTCAGCAGGTAAACACATTTAATTGTTCCACTCACTGCAGCTAAGAGAGTCTTCATCTTGGAGGCCCTTGTAAAGGCAATGAAATGCCAAAGTTCAAAAAGTGTTTTAAGATAACATATATGTTCCAAAAACTCCTGGGAAGCTTAGGGGTCATCATTAAAATGGAAATATAAGATGGGCTATGGTTTTCCCAGGGCAATCATTACATTGTTTGTTCCTTTTATTTCCTAGTTGCTTTCATCATAATTGCTGTTCCTTGCCTTTGAGGAGATGGTGGTGCTTGGTGAAAAACCCCAAAAGGCCCAGAAGTTCTCTCCTGCAGACTTTGCAAGTTCTAGCCATCAGTTTCTCAAATAATTGTATCTGTTGTAAAAGAAGACATAAACGATCTTAACTTTCCGGAGGTTGTCTGAAAAGTTTCAGGGACACTTAATTAATGAAAGAAGATTTCTCTGCAAGGAAGATGTATGGGCTGGATTGTGATATATCAGACTGACCAGTTTGCTCCTCTTGGAGCTCCGCCCCTCACTGTGTGCCTTTGGCCAAATGACAGCATCATTGAGCCTCGATGTCTTTCTCCGTAAAAATATTGTTGTTAGGATTAAGTAATGATCTATGTAAAATATCATCTGTAGCTGGCACATAATTAACCCTTAGTGAAGGTATCTATAAGAGGATGAGGAACATAAACTGTTCAAAGAGTAGGAAAATGGGAGGAAAAAGAGAGAGGGAGAGAAAATGGATAAAACTTAGAGAAGCCAGAAGCGGCTGAGAAGAAAGAGAAGCAGTATGATGGGGCGGAAGGCGGGGGGGCGGCTGTCAAACAAGGCCACTTGGCCTTAAAGTTTTTGAAATCAGCTGAATATACATATCATCTGTGGCCAGCTCCTCAAGAGGGCACTGGGATGGGGCGCCTGGGTGGCGCAGTCGGTTAAGTATCCGACTCTTGGTTTCAGCTCAGGTCATGATCTCAGGGTTGTGAGATCAAACCCCATGTCAAACTCTGCACTCAGCACAGAGTCTGCTTAAGACTCTCTCTCCCTCCGTCCCTCTCGCACCCCCCACACTCTCTCTGCATGTTTCTCTCTCTTTAATAAAAAAATAAATCTTAAAAAAAAAATAAAAGAGGGCACTGGCCCAGGTACCAGAACTTTACAAATCATCCTTTGCTTTGTGGGTGTTCAATAAATTGACAATGAGTGATGTAATCTTCACCCTTCCCTGACCTTATATTCCTTCAAAGATATTGGAGGATTGCTATTTAATGGACTAGTAGGGAAAAAACAGTAAATATTAAATCTGAAAAAGTATTAAATGTCCATTTAATCAAACAACAAAATAGCAGGTATTTATTTCATTTGCACAGATGTCCTACCAATTGGACAGTGCTCCTTAAGGGAAATTTTTGTCTCTGTGTCCCCAGTACCTGGCACCCGGGAACTCTCAATACAGATTTCTTGAAATGAATAAGTCTGACATTCCATGAGGCTCAGTACTGAAAAGCAAGAGAGGATTAAGAATAGGTCTCCGTCCTCCAGGAATCAGAGAGAATTCTCCAGGAATTCCAGAGTTGGAAAGGTCAAGATCGATGCAGACTAGATCAGTCTGGAAAGACTTCATGGATTTTCTCAGCATAGATTACCTACAGAAGAATCTTTGTCGGGGAGAGGATACCTGAGAGTTTTAGTGGAAATTATAATTGCCTCCTAATACTGACTCTCAAGTGAGGCTCCTGAATGAAGCACATCGATGCTCAGGGGAGCTTGAAAATCACTGGCCTAAAAAGTCATAGGATGAGCCAAAGAAACCTTAAAGGCTTTCTTGTCTAACCAATTCATTTTCCAATGAGGATCTTAAGATCTAGAACAACGAAATGATTTTCCAGTGTCACACAGCATATCTAGACCTTAGGACCCCTGACTTTGAGTTTTTGCAAATTCAAGCGTTTGCTATTCCATGGAGACATTTTTGTCTGTTAAGGAAACTCCAGTGGTCAGCTGAGTATCGGCCACCCAGGCTCCTCCAAGTCATTGGAGGTGCCGCTGCCAATGACTTGGTAACTCCACATCCACTGCTATCTTTCCAGAACACTTTCTCTCCTTTGGCATTGGCCTCAGCACTTTGGTTCATCTACAGGAACAATGTTAATGATGTTGCCACGTTACTCATTTCAGCAGCCACAAATGAAACAGAGGAATGAGTATTGCTCCTTTCTTTAAAAAAAAAATCCTAATGTTTTGTTTTGTTATCCCTCACATACCCAAATAAGAGCCCCCTGACAACCCACTTTCACCTGCTTGACTTCCTCTCCCAAAACTACTCTTGCCTTCTTATCCATGAGTCTTTGTTCTAGCTCTTTCCTTAGCCCACAGCACTCTTCCCTTGCTCCCACCCCATCCCTTTCTTCATCTACTCAACCATCAAGGTTTCAGCTAAAAGCTCCCTCTTATGAAAAGCTCTTCAGATTACTCAAAATCATAACAAATGGATCTTTTCTCTAAGACTCCGGACGTGCCGTCTGCCTCTATTTCAAGTCTCAGTTTTCTCAACTCCAATGTTGTTCCAATCACCTTCTAAAAATTGCAAACCTCCAGAAAGCAGGGATAAGATGAATTCTTTTTTTACTGTTTCACTAAATGTCACAGAGGAGATGTTGGGTATATGTTTGTTAAATGAAGAGATACATGAAATTTCCTATTTAGATATTTCAAAATATTTAGTATGTCTGTGGAACTATGTAAATTACAGTATCTTAATAATTTCATTAGTGAATGAATGGTTCATGGGGTGACAACAGACTCCAACTCAAAAATAGGTTTACTATTATTCTAGGAAATAATACTGGTGAGCTTTTTTAAAAGTAAGAAAATAAATTTTCTAGAAAGGTTAACGAGGCCAACAGAGCAGCTGGGATTCAAGGTTCTCAAAGTGTCCATGATATATGTGGTGAAGAAGGATGCACGAAGACAACGTTGTACAACTGTACAGTTACAGATCCAGTGCATTAGGGAAAAAGAGAGGCAGGGAGATGGCCAGGGTAATTTTTGTTTCAGATTATATAGGTCAGCGCTTTGAAAATACTCTTATTCAATATTTTTTATCCCCATTTATTTCCAAATAAGGTTTAAGAAAGTGGAAATTAATATCACAAGGAAGGTGTGTAACAGAGCAATAATACTATTTTTTTCAAATCTGTGTCTTTGTGTATGAAGGACAAAGAAAAAATGCACAATGGGCACTTTCCATGGAAATAAATTTTGCAAAGACATGGGTATTAGAGGAAAAACAACAGCATCCAAAAATAATCCCAAACATCTATGATCCCTACAAATAACTAGCAGCAGTAGTTATGAAAATGTTCC
This sequence comes from Leptonychotes weddellii, assembly GCF_054177405.1. Classification (NCBI taxonomy): domain Eukaryota; kingdom Metazoa; phylum Chordata; class Mammalia; order Carnivora; family Phocidae; genus Leptonychotes; species Leptonychotes weddellii. The sequence goes on from NW_028043306.1 coordinate 8,835, forward strand.
ATTATCAAGCTCAATACCCAAAGAACAAATAATCCAATCAAGAAATGGGCAGAAGACATGAACAGACATTTTTCCAAAGAAGACATCCAAATGGCCAACAGACACATGAAGAAGTGCTCAACATCGCTTGGCATCAGGGAAATCCAAATCAAAACCTCAGTGACATACCACCTCACACCAGTCAGAATGGCTAAAATTAACAAGTCAGGAAAAGACAGATGTTGGCAGGGATGCGGAGAAAGGGGGACCCTCCTACACTGTTGGTGGGAATGCAAGCTGGTGCAGCCGCTCTGGAAAACAGTATGGAGGTTCCTCAAAAAGTTGAAAATAGAGCTACCATACAACCCAGAAATTGCACTATTGGGTATTTACCACAAAGATACAAAGGTAGGGATCCAAAGGAGTATGTGCACCCTGATGTTTATAGCAGCAATGTCCACAATAGCCAAACTATGGAAAGAGCCAAGATGTCCATTGACAGATGAATGGATAAAGAAGATTTGGTATATACATACAATGGAATATTATGCAGCCATCAAAAGGAATGAAATCTTGCCATTTGCAAAGACGTGGATAGAACTGGAGGGTATTATGCTGAGCGAAATAAGTCAGTCAGAGAAAGACATGTATCATATGATCTCACTGATATGAGGAATTCTTAATCTCAGG
>NW_028043307.1:0-450 GCF_054177405.1 Leptonychotes weddellii
CTTCAAGGTCTTTCCCACACGCGAAACGCGCGTGTCCCGTCTGTGGCGCACGACCTACGCCACTCACGGGGTGACGAGTGTGGAGCACCTCTCCAGTCCACAGGCACTACCTTCACTCTGCGGCCGCTCCGGCCCGGACAGCCCTCCCGCTGCCCCTCCTCCCTCCGCAGCGCCCCGGACTCCCTCAGCGCGCCGCCCCGCTCCCTCCCTCCCTGCTCTCACAGCACCTGCCCTGCACACCAAGGGCATTCCCGTTGCCAACAAACCGCCATCCTCGACTCACAGGTGCTCCTTCCCAGCCGAACAGAAATCGAAGGAGACTCTGCTGCGTCCGTAGCTCCTTGACTTGGGACTGGAGCCCGCACGGGATCAGGAAGGCAGAGCGCAGGCAAGCGGAGTTGGGGACGTAAGAGCAACGAATTTAAAATGCGAGGTTCCGGCACGCCCCCC